>NC_141882.1:26841590-27150227 GCF_030686135.1 Camelina sativa
CCAACTTCCAAATTCTTAACAGATTCTCCCACTGCTGCAATTATTCCAACTCCCTGGAAAACTGAAGCAAATTAGCATTCTGATAGGAACCCAATAAAGCATGGTTCAATAAAGAGCTACAGAAGTTTCAGTTCAACAAAATATACCTCAAATCCAGCATCAAAGGGAAGCTTCGGGGAGCCGCCGCCAAAGTAACGACCTGAGCTGAAGTTTACCTGCTCATGGAATACAACAAGGACAGATTAAAAAGTTTAGGTTGAGTTGCCTATTAACGGAGAAAAAGAAGGTTACAAGGAACAACTAAGAAGGTGGTCTTACATCACTTGCGTTAACACCAGCATAGATGATTTTCAGGAGAACTTGGTGTGGTCCAATGGGTAGTTTTAGTGGTGCGCGGACTATGCGGGTAGCATTGCGGAAATGATGGGACAAGGCGTGTACAATTCTGAAGGGGAGAGTAGGCCATCAGTATGTGTACTCTAGGAGGACATAGAAATACAACATTCATCTAACCTATGTCCTGGTTCTCACAGTCACATATTCACTTACATTTTCTCAAAGTTTTGAGGAAGTTCAATCTTGGTAGATACTTTATAGGAAGGTCTATTTCTGGAACTTGAAGCCACCAAGTACTTTGCCTCTTCCATTGGAGTTGGCCAATACTCCAAACCCCTCCGGTTGGTAATCCACAGACAAGCCCCGGCCTTCTTCTCATCCGTTATAAGCTCAAAAGCACCTAAATAAAAAAATATGGCAAACATATGAACTTTAATTAATGGCTTGATCTAATACTGGTATCCTTCCTATATCGATAACAACTTGCAATGTCGATAGAAGGTAAAGGTGAGATTATATAACAATTCATTAAACAGAAAGATATATACAGTTAAGAAGTAAGAGTATTCACGTGTTCCAATTCTTTCTAATTCCCCATATATTACTGAACCAATCAACCATGTCAAACAAAGCATAAAACAAGAATAATTTGCTCGGTATGGAAACATATATAGAAAGCGTGAAAAATTCCAGCAGATATATGCAGCTGATCCATAAGATATATATAAGTCCAAGGGGTCACAATCAGATATGTGTACACACCTTTAATCAACATGTCCATAGACATGTAACCGCCTATTGACTGAAGTACAGAAGCAGTCATACCTTCAGCTAAGTCTGTCTTGATAAACTGCACAGCGAAAGTGCAGAAGGAAAAAATTAGACAACACACTCAGCAAATAGTATTTTGGCTGTGACAGACACATTCATAACAGAGCTTTTTGATGTAACAGGTATTTTGATGAGAGAATACTAGCTGGCAATGTCACTGACCACACTTATTTATCACAAATATTTTACCATTAAGAAGCATTAGTAAACATTTTGGTAAGCATTAAAATATTCTTCTTACTTCAGGGCAAAGCACATTGATGCGGATCCCTTGACGCCTGTAATATCCTAATGATCTAGTGAATAAGACGACACCAGCTGTAGACATGTAACATATTTGAATAAACCATAAAGATAAATGGTATAATTCAATGAACATGTTTGAAAGAAATAACAAAAAAAACAAGCAAAAAATAAAACCTTTAGCGGAAGCGTAGATAGGATCAATGGGCATTGGATAAAGACCCGCAGCTGATCCCATGTTAATGATAACACCAGGCTTTTGTTTGGCTTTCATAGCTTTGATCTACACAAAATTGGAATATCACAATTATCAGAAGTTTCATAAAAGCCGATATACTAAAAATCGGAACTTAACAAGTTGTGTGAAGTGAAGACTTACAGCAAGTTGTGTGCCTTCAATAACTGCAACGAGATCAACATTAACAGTGTGTTTCCATGATTTAGACCCATCAGTGTCATCTTTATCAAATCTAACAGGATTGCCAATCCCAGCATTGTTAATGCAGATGTCCAGTGTTCCATATGTGTCTAAGTGCTTCTCGAAAGCAGCCACGAGATCTCCTGTTCTCATAATCCAGGAAAAAAAATCAATAACAACAACTAAAGACAGAGTATTCTGCCTTCATCTTCAAGCTAACTACTACTACACACTCACCTCTACTAGTCACATCACATTTCACAAAGATAGCAGATGGAAAGCTTAACCCTGGATGAAACTTGGCATTCGCCTTTCGGACGAGCGAGGTAGTCTCTTGTCCTTTCTCCTCCGAAAAATCAGCCACAGTTACAAACACTCCTTTCTCAGCAAGAGCTAAGCAGAGAGCTCGACCTACACAAAATCATCACCAAAAATGTCCGGACACAGAACTATACTACAGACATAAAACAAAAGGAGTGTTTTGATGTGCTGATGTGCTTACACACAAAAAATAGTACAGATGTGTTCTGTCTGTATTTTAGTTTCATCATGGTAAAAAGCTTTTTACATAAAAGCATCAATATCATGCGTCACACACCAATCTCATAGGTAAATATAAAAAAACATAGTCCAGCGTCAGCAAATCTAAGCAATTACTAAAATTCTTTTTACTAAAAACTAAGATTACACAGAAGATTTCAACAACCACATGAAAGTAACAAAATTAATAATTCAATTATCGGAAATGTAAGTTTTTACCAAGGCCGGAGGCGCCGCCAGTGACGAGAGCGGATAAACCAGGCTTGAGCTCCATTAAATTGAATTAGAAATAAGCTTCGATTTGGTTAAGGTTTCTTCTTACAAGAAGTGGGAGCAGAGGTTGGAGATGATGAATGATTGAACTGTTTGATCCTCTTCTCGAAACTCGAAATAAGATCAAGAAGGCTAATGAGAGCCCCACCGTCTGTTCTATTGTGACACGTCTACAATCATTACGACACTTTGGTTTGTCCGAATCCGGTTTGTCCTGATAAAAGTGTATATCAAAAATTTCTAATTAGATTTAAAGTACAGTGGTTATCAACAAAGCGCCTGTAGCTCAGTGGATAGAGCGTCTGTTTCCTAAGCAGAAGGTCGTAGGTTCGACCCCTACCTGGCGCGTCATTTTTTTTCCTCCATTTTAAATCTTTCCATATTTGATTGTTGTTATTTGCGGTTAATGATATTGATCAAAGCAGTCAGACTTTGGTTAATCTTCTTTCTTGGAGTTTACAACACACAAACGACAATGAGATAACACTGTCACCTAAACTAGATTTTAACCCATACAAACAAAAGGGGTTGGATTTTCATTTACAAAAATTAATAAGAAGAAGAACAACAAGATTTTCTTTTACTATTAGTAACTTATCCAAAATTTGCATATATGTCTTTTTCTAATTCTGATCTTCTCTTTAGTACTCCAGGTTAATGAGTAATAGCAATGCTAAATAAAAGTGTCATTTGGGGTATGTGGAATCCATTTCTTTCACCATGGCCTCTAGCAATAAACCCTAATCATCATCCTCCGAATCTGCCATTGTTGTAATGAAAGTAAAAGTCACTCAAAACTTACAATACACACACATATATGAATAGTGTGACTGATATGCTCATGTGTGATTGTCAAATGCTTATGAGCAAAACTTTTAATCTTATATACAAATATTGACAAAAGAATAAGTGTTGTTACCTGATCTTATGTCTTCTCCCACTTTTCCTCTGTTTTGAAGCTGTCTTATGATCATTGCACAAATAAGATACCACCAATATATGTGGAAAACTAGTAGCATTAGTAACATTGTATTGAAGGCATAGTACTTCACTTTGCCTTTTACTGCTGTCATATCCAAATATCTTAGTAGTTCAGAGCTGAAAAAAGGGCATATCGATAAATATCATATGCACGAACCGATAAAGAGTAAGAGGTTTTATTCTTTAGGAGTATATAAACTGTGTGTGTACCTTGTAGCCCTGATGATCCAAAACGGGAAGTAAACCAGCCGCAGCAAAAACCAAGAAATAGCAAAAAGTCCAAAACACACACTTGCACCAAGTTCCTTTCCTGAATACTTGAAAATCTTAGCAGATTCCATAAACACGTCACTCGCGTCATGAATGGCGAGGATGATTGATCCAATTCTAAAGAAGCTGCATATGAATAAAATAGTAATAAATCAGTTGCTCTTTAGCCCTTTTGATCTAAAGAATGCTATTTTAAGTATCAATCCAATCTCAACAAGTATTTTTTGCAAGATAATGCCAATAGACAAAATAAAATTTGATTACCCCACTAAGTATGAGGAGCCAATGAGGATGATAGTAATTATGTGATGAGACATCATGACAGCAAAGTCCTTTCTTCTGGTCTCCCACGCAAGCAACGCAGCAACACTATAAACATAGAACCCGCACTGGCACATATAGAAAAGCTCTAGAGAAGACCTACAACAACAACAAAAATATTAGTTACTTGAAGTTAATCATGAGCTAAGATCTCATTCACTGTTCCCATCACATGTTCTAAGAACCCTATTAAGAACAGGCAACATGAAATTGATGTAATAAGCCCAATGGCTCCAGTACATATTTCTAAATCAAGAACACAAAGGTCATCCGTACATGAGAATCAAGAAACCAAAATTTGGATTGACTACTCACTTGAGCTCTTGATTAGGCCATCCGTGGAAGTAGAGTTTAATATCTCCAAACCACCGCTCTGGATAAACGAATTCGAGAACAAATAATTCACAACCAGCATAGTACAACAGTTTCCACAGGGACTCTTTGCATTTGACGATTTTCGCACGAGTAGTAGCATTGTTTAATTTTAGTGGAGAAGAACCTGTGCTCAAAAGCCAAATAGCTATCCTCTGCAAGATCCGAAACAATAAACAATATAACACATTAATCAGTATCTTGCGAATGTAAGCAATATATATAGATGCTTAACATTGATAACAATGGTACAATAAATAACACACATGCAACGGTTAAGCAATGTTCTTTCTCAGCTTTGTGACACAGACGATTTAATAAAAGCGATATAAAACATACTACAAAGTCACAAAGATAAAGATAGTGTTTCTTACATGAAAGACGAACTTATCGAGGAATAGCCTCGAAAAGAAGAATCCAAAGGCAAAGTAGACAGCGGTTTGGAAATGCGAAGCTTTAAGGTTTTGGACGTCATTACCAGCGCTTGAATATACAGATTCAACCATGTTCCGGCGACACAAACTATGCCGGAGAGACCTCGGTTTTCACGGAGAAAAACATCAAAAAACAGAACAGAAGAAGTTAAAAAGTTATATTTGTCGCTGGAAACAAGACCAAAAACTGTGGCGGCGACGGAAGAAGAACCACGGAATTGGGCGAGAATGAAGAGGAATGGATCATAAAAATTGGAGAAGAGCCTATAAAGACGGAGGAGAAGCAAAGGCGCATAGAGAGAGAGAAGAGAGTTTTATGGCAGAGAGATTCGAAATGCGTCATTTGTCATGCCTCTTTTGCAACTTGTTTTTTTTTTCTTTCTTTCTTTTCTAGTATTTAGTATTTAATTGTTTTTTTTCTTGTGTTTTACAATCCATTTTAATTGTTTTGTTTTGTTGTTCGATTATTATATCCTAAAATATTCAAGTATAAAAAAGTAAAAACAGGTATGTGGTATTTAATATTATTTCAGTATTCAAGTTATGTTTATCAAATACAATTTAACTACATTTATATTGTCATGCTTAAAGCAATTTCACAACTCAATTGTAGACCACTGGAACACACTGAACTGATATATACATAGTAATATACGTACCTAGATTAATATATACTTATACAAAAGGTCGCAAAACAAATCCTAATTAACTCTGGTATAATCTTTGCTTATTTTACTAGGCGGTAGGACGTGATGGTATGATATGATCTCGATTTCATCAAATTTATACTCCAAATCTGAAAACGTCCAAGGAAAAAAAAGAAAACAAAGAGTGACACTAGTGTTTAGTTTATTTTTTAATCAACAACATTTCATAAATTGTAGATCTCGTACTAAAAATGGTAGTTTGATATGTGATAAGTGATAACTATAATATAATATGATCATATAATTGTCCAAAAGTCCAAACGTAATATTTGATCATCTAAGTCGTTCACATATTTTGTTTTTCAAGGTTCATACAATATTACAATTTATATATTTCCGCAAAGTCGAGATTCCAATCTTTAATGTAATCAATCGAACCACTACTACAAGAAGTAAAAGAGTTTTGTTTATAATTTGCTTTTGTTTGTTCACTTAGTCTTCGGGTATTATTATCGACAGTGGCACTACGAGTCTACAGCGCACAGTGACTTATGAGTTGAATATACATGGTCTGCCCTTTAAAGGAATACATAATAGGATATTATTAACCTCTAGAAAGACGAAGGCCAAGAAAAAATGTCACTCTTCCTCTGTTTCCTCTGCCTCTTACCCCTTATCTTAATCTCCTTGAAAAGTTTCAAATCTTCGAAATAGAAGCTTCCTCCGGGTCCAAAGACGCTTCCGATCATCGAAAACTTACACCAACGCCGGGAACTACATCCCAGGAAACGTCGGAACCTCTCCGACGAGTACGGACCAGTGGTGCTTCTCCAATACGGATTCGTCTCCGTGGTGGTGATCTCTTCGAAAGAAGCAGCAGAAGAAGTTCTAAAAATCCACGATCTTGAGTGTTGTAGTCGACCAGAGACGGCCGGGACCAGAGCAACTTTTTACAACTTTAAAGACGTCGGATTCGCACCTTACGGTGAAGAGAACGACTTGTGTGTCAAGAAACTCTCTGAGTTTGCTACGAAACGATCTCCGGTGAATCTTGAGAAAACCCTTTTTCACTTTGATCGGAAATATAGTGTGTAGGATCGGGTTCGGGATCAATCTCTATGAGAGTATGAGTGTGACTTCGTTGATGAAGATAGGATCGTTGATCTTGTGCACAAGTTTGATGAGGTCTTAGAAGATTCTCTGTTATCTGATTTCTTTCCCGGGAGAATCGGCAGACTCATCGACCGGATCTCCGGTCAGAACAAGAAGTTGAACAATCTTTTCTCGGAACTAGACACTTTCTTTCAGAATATTCTCGATCATCATCTCAAGCCTGGAAGAGAGAGGTCATATATTATTGACGTGATGATCGATATGATGAAGAAGCAAGAGAAAGATGAAGATGCTTTCAAGTTCACCACTGATCATCTCAAAGGGATGATCTCGGTACGTAAACCTAAAATATAATAGTCTTTTCTTCAAGTTGTATATCTATTCCGAAGTGCTTAAAGATATTGCAACCATACCATTAGTGTTTTTGGTTTTATGTCACAGGACATATTTCTAGCGGGAGTAGGCGCAAGCGCTGCCACAGCGGTATGGGCAATGACCGAGCTGATCAGAAACCCGAAAGTGATGAAGAAAGTGCAAGAAGAGATTCAGACAACACTTGGGGACAAGAAGGAGAGAATCACAGAAGAAGATCTAAACCAACTTCACTACTTTAAGCTCATGGTCAGGGAGGTATTCAGGTTACATCCATCAGCTCCACTCTTGCTTCCAAGAGAGACATTGTCTCATGTCAAGATCCAAGGCTACGATATTCCTGCGAAAATACAGATCATTATCAACGCTTATGCGATTGCTCGTGATCCAAAACTCTGGGAGAACCCCGATGAGTTTAACCCTGACAGTTTCTCGACAATTCCATAGATTATAAAGGACTAAACTTTGAGCTTATACCGTTTGGATCTGGTAGGAGAATATGTCCAGGGATGACAATGGGAATCATGCTTGTTAAGTTGGCATTGTTGAATTTGCTTTAATTCTTTGATTGGGGATTGCCGAAGATGGGTGAAGCCAACGAGAAGATATATTGGTTTATCTGAAGTAGTGTCTATGTGATACAAGTCGTGATACAAGATTGTTGTTGTTTTATGTGACTGAGAAGTTTCTAGAAGGTTTGAGAAGGCAATATTGAAGGACAGTTTGAGGATGAATTAAAGAGGAAAACTACTATTTCTTTGGTTAATTAAATTGGAGTTTTACAAGGAAAAAGAAAATAGCAAAAAGGAAAAAGTCTTTTTCTTATGGAATTTGGAAATCTTCACCTATGGTGATTTGGAAGTCTTGTTAAATATAAGGAGGTGTTGGGCACGTCTTAGAGAGGCAAGAGAGCTGAGGCATAAAGATAAATACCCTAGAGAGCTTATGTAGATATGGTGTTTTGCGGAGGTGGATCTATCGGTAATGGTATTGGTGTTTCGAGGATTTGCTTGAAAAGTGGTGGTGGGTCTGCAACAGTCTCGAGAAAGTTATATGTGATGGACAGATGAAGGGAACGATCAGCTGTTGGAAACTTATCTTCGACAAAATGAACATGCCGTGAGATAATGATTTTGTTGTTTTTCAAATCCAAACAACGATACCCTTTGTGTTGGGTAAGATATCCAAGAAACAGACACGGTGTTGTTCTTGGTGAAAGTTTTGGAAGATTTGAATTGTTCAAATTTGGAAAGAATAAACAGCCAAAAACTCTAAGATGATTGTAGGTTGGAGTTTTGTTGAATAGCATAGCATAAGGGATTTGATTCTGAATAGATGACGAAGGAAGAATGTTCAGAACATGAACAACCACATTCAAGGCATTAACCCAATAACATGGTGCTAGCCGAGCTTGAAACAAAAGTGCTCTTGTGACATTGTTTATGGTTCTGATCATTCTCTCAGATTTTCCATTTTGCTGGGAGGTGTGAGGACATGAGAAACGAACCTTGATTCCATTGTTATCGAAAAAATCATGGACTGCCGGTTGTTATACTCAGTTACTCACGACCATTGTCACATTGAAAAGCTTGAATGTGAGCATCGAATTGAGTTTTGATCAGTGAGGTGAAGTGAATGAATATGGAGAAAACATCACTTTTTCTACAAAGAGGATATGCCCATAAATAATGTGTGAAAGCATCAAGAAATAACACATAATATTTGATTGCACTGATGCTTGGAACAAGGGAGGTCCAAACATCAGAGTGTATGATTTCAAAAGCTTTGGAAACTGTAGTATTTGAAGAAAAGAATGGTCACTTTATTTGTTTGCCAAATAACAAGGTTCACAAGTTTGAGAAAGCTTGGTCTTATTACAAATACCCAAAGAAGTTGAAATAACAAAATCAAGATATGCATCATTGGTGTGAGCCAGCCGGTTATGCCATAGAGAGGGAGTGGAAGCAAGAAGAGCAGTTGATTGACTCGAAGTTTTATTGAATGAGGCTGGAAGAGTATAAAGATCACCAATGCTATCACAACGGAGAAGAGTTTTCCGTGTTGGAAGGTCCTTCACAGAATAACCAAAAGGATCAAAATCAACACTCACTGGTTATCTGCTGTAAATTTTCTAACATATATCAATTTTTTTGACTATTTGAGGTGTAGCGAGGACATTATTGAGGGAAAGAGGACGAGACATTCTTTTTATGGAAGAAGATCCTACACAAGTTACTGGAATTTTGGAACCATTACCCACTATGACTGATTGAGTGATGCGAAGATTAGACTTAGAGTGGAGGTTACCTGATGTGTCGTCGCTCCCGAATCCATTATCCAAGGATAAGCCATTGGATCAGTTAGAGTTTCCGTCATCAGAGGAGCAAGCTGAATCTCCGTCAGATGTGCCTTCTGGTGCGATGGAGTTGGATGTGCCGTCGAAAACGTCGGTCTGTACGATTGTTGTGGCCACTGTCCATAGTAGTTGTGCCAAGACGGAAACGGGCCTTGCCAGAACGGAGGGGGGGGGGGCAATTGGGATAATTGGGTCGAGATTGAAAGTTTTTGCGGCCCCCTCTTGAACTATTGTTCCATCGTCCTCTGTTATTGTTGTTGTATTGTTGACGATTAACCGGCTAGTGTGATTGTCGAGTGTCTGTTGCCGTTGCGGATGTCGTGAGTGCCGTTGTGGAGGATGAGTGATCCGAATGTGTCGAGGTTAGTCTTTGTGCTCTTTTGAGGCGAGATTCCTCAAGCTCCAGCATCGATTTTGCAGTTTCAAAAGATGGAAAAGGATCTTTGTGTTTGATTACATTGATGATGTAATCAAACTTCTCATTGAGACCATTTAGCAAGTACATCACCATGGTTCGTTCGTGCACCGGTGCATCAACATTCGAGAGTAGGTCGGCTAGAGACTTGATTTTATGACAGTACTCTTGAATGGAACGATCCCTAATAGCTTGATTACGAAGTTCATTGTCAAGCTGGATTGCCCTTGCTTCTTTGTTGTTGCGAAATTGATTTTCCACTCGCAGCCAGACATCTCGCGAAGTTCCTCTGGTTTGAAAAGATGATCGAAACAGATCTGGAGCCAGAGTACCCTAGATCCAGAGTTTAACTAAACCATCACGCTTGTACCATGCATCATCATTAGCATTGGCCGGAAGAAGAGTGCCGTCAAGGTGTCCAAGAACATCGAATGTGAGATAGTGGGCGAGGAACAACTCACACCAAGCATCATAATTGTGATCATCAAGATCGAGAATTAGAGGAATGTGAGATTTGATGTTTGTGACACCAAAAGCTCGTTCAAGATTAGCAGGACGAGCAGCAATTGAAAAGAAAAAAAAACGAAAGGAACAAGAAGAGGAAGAAGAAGACGAGACAGAAGAAATAGATGAGAAAAGATGAGTTGAAGCGGAAGAAAAAAAAAACAATATGAAGAGCAATATGGCTCTGATACCATGAAAGATATTTAAAGATATGTAAAACTCTCCTTTTTCTATGTCACTTTTCGAAAATACCCTTATGTCCATTTTCAAAAATACCCCTTTTTAATATATAAATAGGGTTATTGTTAATTTAGGCATTTTGTTCCAATAAAGCTTTTATTTTAGGCATTTTTTCCATGCTTTTAAAATTAGACATTTTTTGTGATAGCAAAAATACGACACTACCCCTAGAATTCTCATGCAAAGAAGAAAAAGACATTTAGTCTTCATATATAAATTAACAACAATCGTTTGGTTTTCATTGTTATACCAACACAAAAGCTAGAAAAAACAAATCAAAATTACATAATCAATCTTTAATCTCAGAAGACAACAACACAACAACTCTGAAAATGAAAGAGATGAATCAGTTCCTTAAGCTGTCAACTCCTTCAAGAACTTCTCTGTCTTTACACTATCTCGTCAATGCCACCAACCATGTAATATGATATGTTCAGGAAGATACTTGATACCAAGCAAACCCTAAAACAAACACTTCATGCAAGCTCAAAAATAGGAAGGATCATAGAAAAAGAAAGAAGTCATGGAGTGGAGTATATATAGCTCGTGAGTGAAGAGCTTGGCAGCTAGTAGAAGCCATTTTACTCAACCAAACTTAGAAGGGGAATGTAAACGAGGACAACTAATGTAGTAAGGGAAACCCAAGGACAAAATCAAACACACATGTATTAAGAAAACCCTAAGGAATTACAACTGAGGGAACCTAAGTAGCTAGTTAACCGCACTCTTACTAAGGAACACGAAACCCTACAGAACTACAATTGAGGGAACCCAAGTAGCCAGTTAACCGCACTCTTATTAAGGAACACTAAACCCTAAAGAACTACAATTGAGGGAACCCAAGTAGCCAGTTAACCGCACTCTTATTAAGGAACACTAAACCCTAAAGAACTACAATTGAGGGAACCCAAGTAGCCAGTTAACGACAGAACACTAAAACCTAAAGAAGCACAACGGAGGGAACCCAAGTAGCCAGTTAACCGCAAAACACTAAACCCTAAAGAAGCAAAACGGAGTGAACCCAATTAGCCAGTTAACCGCAGAACACTAAACCCTAAAGAAGCACAATGGAGGGAACCCAAATACCAAATGAAACACACATATTGTAAAGGACATGAGTAACAACATGATACCAATGCATTAACGGATATTAATTCTCCATCGAAAAGATATGCAAAACCACTAGAAACAATAATGACATTCACAAAAAATGATTTTTAAAATGAAGATCCACAAAAGTAGCGTAAGTTGTAAAGAACATGAGTTGTACATAAGGTTAGTATCCCTTCACGAACTCAAATGCTTTACCCTATTCTCATGAGTTGTACATAAGGTTGCCCTAATTTGATTTGTAAAGCATTTGATTTACAACTTCAAAACACTAGCTTCATAAACGAGTATTATATCTCTATCAAAACACTGGGATGAATCCCTTCACGAAATCAAGATAACGTGTAGTCTAGAGGTAAAGAAAATACCATGAGAAGCTGGTATGTAAGTAGGAGTGAAACAATGAGGAGATACACATCCATGGATTCCTCCCTCTAAGGAGGAGGCTGATTTCTATCAATATCGTTGTTTTGTTGGTTACTTATTTGATCTCTATTTCACTCTTTATTTAGGCAAGAAGAATATCATAACAAGGAAAACATGATATAGCTTGAGCGATGATATTTTTTTCGAAAGAACATGCAAAAAATAGACCAAGTACACACATGGAAGATGAATCAACCAGCGGATTTGCTAATAAAGAGAGTGAGGGATCAAAATTTCAGGCCAAACCCCTACGATTTCAATTTCTTAAAATCGATTCTTGAGGTTACAAAATATCTAGTATAATAATGTTTTACGGATTCACATGAAATCAATTACTGTATCTTCAAAACCAGATTACTTCTCTTCCTTAATTCTCTCTTTTGTAACACCACCCCAACTAGCTACTCTCGGAATCTAGAAAATCATTTGATTCGTTTCTCTAGTAGAAAAAAAAAATGAAAAACTCAGGCAAAGAACAGAGCTCACATACCGTATACCTTACAAGGTTAGGCGATTCCCAGAAGGCTTCATGCGATACAAAGAAGCGACGAAGAGGATGAACCGTTGTTGGAAAATGGAAGAGATTTGGGACTTTGTCACCTTTGAATTAGAGAGACATGAAGTGTAAGATAGCAAACCAGAAACAACTAGAAAGTTTGAAACTCTCCGTCTCTCCTTCCCTGTCAATCTCTAAAATCCCAATTAAAAAGGAGAAATTGAAACCCTAGTAACTGAAACTTACTTCTCTATTTGCATTCGTATAGCACTAATTCGTTTGGGACTATCATATTTGTATAATCGGAGGGAGAAGATCAGAGCATCGTTTTTTCATCGTCTAACTGGAGAGAAAAGAACACAAGCGGCAAAGATGAGAGACGACGATTCATTGTCTTAGGGGAGAGGGCCAATATTGTCTTTTCAGCATTTTAGAAATGCTTGTAAGTATGAGAAAAAACCCTATTTCTACAATACCCATGGGAAAAAATACCAATCTTGTAATTAATTCTTGACTAAATTCTAAACCCTAAACTCCAATATTAAATCCTAACCACTAATCCCTAAAAACTATACCCTAAATGTATAAATGAGAACCCAAACCTAAAAAAAAAAATTCTAAAAATTAATTTAACATATTATATTTGTGTAAAAGAGGGCAACAATGAAAATGTTTAAAAAGGGTGTTTTTGAAAATGAGTATTTCAAAAAAGACATTTTTAACAAATTCTCTTTACAAAACTAATCCATACATATTTGCACAAAATAACATTAGGTAAAATAAGGAAAATAAAAATCAATCACACTAAATAAGTTAACTATGGAAAACCAAAAGCTATCACACTAATATATACCTAACAATAACTAAATAAAATCAATTAAGTTCCTAAATTATCTCTCCCTATAACTAAAACTAGATTTTATCCCGCGGTACACCGCAGACATATAATTTTTATTATAATTTATATTTTATGTTATATTTATTTGTTAAATATTAGAGATTTTGTAAATAGAAAAATAACTAAATTATCCGGTGTTGTGCAGCTAAATGTTTATATTATTTTTTTAACCCGCAATACACTTCATGACCATTTGTTTGTTATATATTTTTTTTGTTTAGTGTTTGAGATTCTATTTTGATTTTTAATTATTATAACAAAAAATAAGGGATCTAAATACATAATAAGTAATTTATACGCTGTGATTAAGTCACATTTTTCCTAATGATTTAATTATTTAACACAATCTTAGTTAAATCAACTTGATTTTATGTCAAATATTCCAATATTAGTAGTGTTGATAAATAATTAAATGAGGATTTAACCCGTGTTAACACAAATTTAATAATATTTTATTAATTCCAATATGTCCTCTTTATAACTCATCTACTATATAACCACATTATATAATTTTTTTTTTAATTTTACATATTCTTAATAATTTTTTTTATTAAGTTTATATATATGTTAATTATAATATTTAAATAAATATTAATCGAAGTTTTTTTTACGTTAAGAATCAAAGCTTACAGGTTTTGGAAAACGAAATAGAAATCAAATTGTTGTTTTCTTTGTTTGTGAAAGATTCAGATTCAAAACACAACAGAATGTGTGGTTAAAGATATGATAGTTTTTATTTCCATATTGATTGTTATTATTTTTTAGTTGGAATGAAATTTAAAATATTTAGGAAAAAAAATCTGATGTAATGTTAGTTTTGGAAACTTTTTAGGGGTTAATGTTGTAAATAACTTTTTAAATAAACAAAACTAAAAGGGCATAACACAAAATGTACTTCAAAAATGTTAATATAGATATTCATAAACTCAATTATTCAAAAAATATCTTTAGGAAATCAGTTTATGTATTCCTTTTTAACTTAGAAGATTTAAATGTTTTACTGAAAAAATAATAATTATAAAAATCATAATAACTAAATATTTCTACAATATCTCTACAAAATCCTAAAATGCTGCAAATAGAAACTAACTAAAAGACACACGATTATTTAATTAGATATTCATTATGTAAATATTAAGGGGGAGGTATTGGTTTAGGGTTTAGAAAGAATTTTAATGACTTTAAAAGTTAGGTAAAATATGTTGTTATTCAATCAAGACTTTTAAAAACTCTTTAAAAATTTGGTGTTATTGGTTGTGGATTTGTAAAAAGTTATCTAAAATCTTGATAAATCTAGTGTTATTGGATTAAGAGTTTTATAAAGTCATTAAAAGTTTTATGTTATTCAAGTAAAACAAAAGAATCTTGGATTGTTAATGAATACAAATTTTATGTTATTGGTTTAGGATTTTATATCATTTCCTTCATAACAAAAGTCATGAAAACTCTTTCATCAAATAGAAAGATTTTACAAGATTAGAAAAAACAAATCATCAAGATTTTAAAAAACTTCCTAAACAATCTCTTAGAATCCTTCATTTTTAACTTTCAATTTTCTATGATTCTAACAATCAGCAAGAACATAAAATCATTAAAATTCTTTCTAAATCCTAAACCAATACCTCCCCCTAAATATTTTGAATTATTTCATCAATTTTTTTTGATCGTTCACCAATATTTACTCGATTTGATATCACACTAACACTATAAATAACCTCATTTGTACTTTGTTATTAGTTTTTTTTTTCAATTCATCTATGCTATAAAATAGTAGATTTCTTCACAATTTGCATCACTAATACATACTTTGTATTGTTTTTTATGCAGCTCAATTGTAATCATGACAATAGGAGTGCGATTGGTGCATCAAAAGGTATGTGCTTTTTCACCATAGTCAAATTGGGTTTTAGTCTTAAAATTTTGCTAATCTACACCTGATCTTTTTGTTTTTTTTTTTAATTATGCTACAAATTTCTTTACCAGCTAAACCAAATAAACTATCATTTGGGTCATGAACATCATGGTGATAATAAACTTTTAAGTATTTTTCTTACATGAACATCATCTTCTTTATTTATATCAAAACTTCTCTTATGTTATGAGATATAGAATACATCACCATATTTTTGTCTCATATGAGTTTTATGCATAAGGAGCATAAATATTTTGTTTTCAAAAAATCTTATTCATTTTCATTTTCATAGATTTTTCTTTTGTTTAAGGACTTGGTTTTCGAAAAAAATAAATTTGGTTTTTTAATATAAGAAAAAATTATATTTCATCAAATCAAAGGTTATTTCTCCCAGACTTTTAAGTCTATAACGATTTTCTTTTATAGAGTAACATATATATTATTTTTATTTCTTTTCTTGGAAGGGTACATATAATAATGAAATTTCTTCTTTTAAAAATTTTATAACTTTTTTTTATTTACCATTTTTATAAGGTTACTATATATTTTAAAGTTTTTTTAACTATCTTCATCATTTATGTTTTGTTTTTATAAGTTTTTTTTAAAAAAAGTTTTCTAAGTGTGCTTTTCTTTTTGATTTGATTTTAACAAATATCTAAGATCGTTAATAATTTTTATTTAATTTCTTGCAGGAAAATAAAAATATATACAATCCTCCTTTTTTGATTTGATCGCATCTTCCAAGTTTTCTAAAACATTAGAGCAATTGATGTCAAAATGGATAGAAAACAAAACAGAAGAAAAATACTATATGCAATATATATATTTTGTCAACCAAACATTAAATTAAAAAATAACTTCAAGGTTGGTCGTCCAAACCGGAGGGAAAGAGTTTACAAAAAAAAAATATATATATATATATATATATATATATAATTGTACTATCAAACTTGTGATTATTGGTAGACAACTACCGTTTGAAGTCTGGTGGAGCATGATATTGATCCTAGACAAGCGAATAAAAGGCACACGGGTACAGTTAAGTCTCTAAATCAGTCTTTTACAAGGAACTTGAACAAGGAATCCTTAGATCAGTAATATTCATGGAGAGTTCAATTTTCCCATGCTTTAATCAAATAATTAGATAAACAAAGTAATGCCCAACATGATTCTGAAATAAATACAAAATCTACTCTTATGATATTCCAATATATATATCTAGACATAAGTAGATGCCATCACAATAATTCTAGTAATTACATAAGTATTCCTAGACATTTCAGCTTAATCTTAGTCAATATCGTCAATGCACATTCGTCTATTCAGGAGTGGAGAAGATAAAGATGTCACACATTGCCTTTCAGTAACACTGATCCCATACATTGCTTATATTGAAGAATATATTGTATTGACACAACCAACGACTACATTTTGGTTTTCATCCGCAATGACTTCACAACATATCAACCTACTGAGGATCATCAATTTGAAATATAGGACGAAGCGGATAAAAAAATTAGGAAAATAGGTACGACGTACATAATATTTTATTTAGTCAAGTACAATTTAACTAAATTTCTTTGGTCATGCTTAGAGCAATTCATCAAGGGAATTTTGCCAAGAATGCCATATTTGTAAAAAAAGTTTTCTACAATGCCACAATTGTAAAACTTTATTAGAAATGCCACAAGCTTATTAAAGTGGTCACTTGAGTTGACTATTTTGCCCTAAAAAAATAATGGCGAGAATCTGAATTAATTTTGGAGAGAGATAATGTGATGTACAATAATTATATAGGCATTAATTGTGTTCGTGGACAACATTTCAGTTATTCATTTTTTAACGATAATTGTCCACTAGTTATTAAAATATTCTTAACTTTTAGAAGTAGTGGACATGATGTGTTTTCATGTAATTAAAAAAAGTCCACGTGAAATTTTGATTCAGAAGTTGTCCATACATTATAATGATATTGTCTATCATAAACAAAAATGTAAATACGTTGTGGATATGTTTCAAATTATAACACTTTGTCCTTTATCCACACAAATTGATCACATTTCATTCACATGAACCATATTGATCATAGACAACCTTTCTTATTCATGTATAAATGTAGTGGACAACTTTAAAAATTTGATAAGTTGTCCACATGACTTCAAAGTTGTCCACAAAAATGAAGATTAAGTTGTCCACAAAATGAAAATTAGGTTGTCCACAAAAATAAACATAAAGTTGTCTACAAACGCTGGATAAATACTCGTCTCTCGCCTAACAAGCACCATCATTAGCTATTCTGTAAACCAAAACGAAACTCTTGTGGTCCACCTACAAAACATCAATAACACAACAACAAGACAAATCAAACAAGAACAGAGCCGACAAATCTAGATTTGCCCGTCATAAAACATAATCAGAAAAATTCAACCTATAAGACCAGAGCGAAGAAAAAAACCAGACTCACCATGAAATATATATAAATGTGAGCACCACATATCCCACTAAAACCATCGGAATCTGCCAATTGAAGAAGATGATGCTTTGACAGCTAGGACGAACAAGAGAAGATAGAACATTTTTTTTTTTGTTTAGAAAACATAATTTTTATTAATAAATTATGGAGAGAGAAAATGAGATAGAAAAAAAACAAATGAAAGAAAAATATAAATAGAAGAAAAAAAATAAAAAGGTTAGTTTAGTCAATCTACCAAACACATATGACATTGGAGAAAAGGTTTTGTGAATGTGGCATTCTGGAAAAACAAAATCACTATACATGGCATTCCTCTTAATAAACTCATTCATCAACTCTCAATCGTAGACCACTAGACCACAATGAACTGATGCATAGTAATATACAACCATGTACCTATATTAAAATATACCTAGTGTATATAAAAAGTCGCAACACAAAATTCTTATTAATATACAAATCTTTGATTATCTTACGCATCATCTATATTCTATAGTATGTCCTCTTCGACCCGAAGTTCTGGAATCTGGATAGACAAAAATATCTTTGGATAGACACAGATTTATACAAATTTTATTATTTTTATATTTAAAAAACACTTCCAGAGAATGACTGATGAAGATGGTCTTACCACTTCTGACTGATTATTTTTATTAATCATAAGTATTATATAAAATTTTTGAACAATTTATAAATAAAATAAAAGAAAGATGATAGGAGAATCAAAATTTGAAATCTTAACAAAAAAATCTTCTAGTTATTAAAAATAATTTATTGTCTACTTGGATATAAAATCTTAGTTTTTGAAATTGTGAATTGGTTTATATTTTTTTAAAAAAATATATAGTAATTTTCGTCTATAATTTATTACAGAGAGAAATTAATTTTCCAAGTAAAAATTAGTTTTGATTTAATAGATAATTTTTTTTTATTTTATTAGAGAGAAAAAAAAAATTTCAAGTATAAATTAATTTTTTATTTTTTTAATTACATATTAGTTTGATTTGAATAGATTTTTTTTAGTTTTCTAGATTTTTTATATTTGATATGTTTACGTTTTTTATTTTTTAATTAATTTATTAATTTTAATTAAGTTTTTCTAATGGCAATTATAAATAATTTCTTACATAGTTTTATATTTGTATTCTCTAATTAATATAGTAGGATATAATTTTCCAAAAGTCCAAACGTAATATTTGATCATTTTTGTGATCATGAAAGTTGTTCATAACTGTTTTTTTTTTTTTTAAGTTCATACAATTTGTATAGTTTAGGCAAATGATTTATATTTCCGAAAAGCCCGGGTGGACTTTTTTGGTTTGTATAGAGTCAAGAATTCAATCTTTAATTTAATCAATCGAACAGTGACACTACAAGTCTACTAAAAGAAGTACAAAAGAGTTTTGGTTATAATTTGCTTTTGTCTTCGTGTATTATTATCGACAGTGACACTACAAGTCTACAGCCGACAAAAGTGACTTATGAGTTATGAGTTGAATAATAATTTTCCCTTTCAAAGGAATACATAAAAGGAGACTATTAAACCTCTAGAAAGAAGAAGGCCGAGAAAAAATGTCTCTCTTCCTCTGTTTCCTCTGCCTCTTACCCCTTATCTTAATCTTCTTGAACATATTCAAATCTTCGAAATGGAAGCTTCCTCCTGGTCCAAAGACGCTTCCGATCATCGGAAACTTACACCAACGCCGGGAATTACATCCCAGGCATCGTCGGAACCTCTCCGACAAATACGGACCAGTGGTGCTTCTCCAATACGGATTCGTCCCCATGGTGGTGATCTCTTCGAAAGAAGCAGCAGAGGAAGTTCTAAAAATCCACGATCTTGAGTGTTGTAGTCGACCAGAGACGGCCGGGACCAGAGCAGCTTTTTACAACTTTAAAGACGTCGGATTCGCACCTTACGGTGAAGAGTGGAGAGTGATGCGGAAGCTCTCGGTGGTCGAACTCTTCAGCTTGAAAAAACTTCAATCTTTTAGGTCTATCAGAGAGGAAGAGAACGACTTGTGTGTCAAGAAACTCTCTGAGTTTGCTACGAGACGATCTCCGGTGAATCTTGAGAAAACCCTTTTCACTTTGATCGGGAATATAGTGTGTAGGATCGGGTTCGGGATCAATCTCTATGAGTGTGACTTCGTTGATGAAGATAGGATCGTTGATCTTGTGCACAAGTCTGATGAGGTCATAGGAGATTCTCTGTTCTCTGATTTCTTTCCCGGAAGAATCGGTAGGCTCATCGACCGGATCTCCGGTCAGAACAAGAGGTTGAACAATCTTTTTTCGGAACTAGACACTTTCTTTCAGAATATTCTCGATCATCATCTCAAGCCTGGAAGAGAGAGGTCATATATTATTGACGTGATGATCGATATGATGAAGAAGCAAGAGAAAGATGGAGATGCTTTCAAGTTCACCACTGATCATCTCAAAGGGATGATCTCGGTACGTAAACCTAAAATATAATAGTATTTTCTTCAAGTTGTATATCTATTCCGAAGTGGTTAAAGATCTTGCAACCATACCATTAGTGTTTTTGGTTTTATGTCACAGGACATATTTCTAGCGGGAGTAGGCGCAAGCGCTGCCACAGCGGTATGGGCAATGACCGAGCTGATCAGAAACCCGAAAGTGATGAAAAAAGTGCAAGACGAGATTCGGACAACACTTGGGGACAAGAAGGAGAGAATCACAGAAGAAGATCTAAACCAACTCCACTACTTTAAGCTCATGGTCAGGGAGGTATTCAGGTTACATCCATCAGCTCCACTCTTGCTTCCAAGAGAGACATTGTCTCATGTCAAGATCCAAGGCTACGACATTCCTGCGAAAACACAGATCATTATCAACGCTTATGCGATTGCTCGTGATCCAAAACTATGGGAGAACCCAGATGAGTTTAACCCTGACAGATTTCTTGACAGTTCTATAGATTATAAAGGACTAAACTTTGAGCTCATACCGTTTGGATCTGGTAGGAGAATATGTCCCGGGATGACAATGGGAATCATGCTTGTTGAGTTGGCATTGTTGAATTTGCTTTACTTCTTCGATTGGGGATTGCGGGAGATGGATGAAGCCAACAAGATCGTCACCGGAAATGAAGATGTTCTCAACTTCGTTCAAGTTCTTCACCACTGAATATATATATATAAATATATATATATATGTACACTAGAGATTCAATGATAATAAAATAATGGTCACTTTGTTCTTCTCCACTGAATATATCTATATATATATTTTTAAAGTACATTTTGTATTCTACCTTTAAAGTTTAGCTTATTTAAAAACTTATTTACATAATTAATCTCTAAAAAAATGCATAAAAAAATAATAAGTAAAATATGAAAATCAGAATCGATTATTTTCATAATATACAAAAATCGAAAAAATCAATTATTTTCCAAAAATATCTCTACTAAATTGATTTCTATTTCTAAAACCAATTTCGGTTTATACTTACAAAATCTTTACATTTAACAACATATTACTAAAATATCTCTAGAATACCTTTTTTGTCTTCCTTAAAAATTAAAATATCTCAATTTTTTCTTAAAAAAATGAAACAATCTAATATTTTACATAATCGATTTCAAATTTATTAATTTTTTATAATTTTTCTTTACTTAAAGCAAATAGAATTCCAAATGAAATTATAATTTTTATTTACGTAAAGCAAATTCCAAATGAAAATTATAATTTTTATATACTTAAAACAAATAGAATAACATATATCTCAATATCTTATTATATAAAATTGGGTTTCCGAAATTAGCCATTAACAGGATCATGATACGTGTCAAGTATACTGATAAGATGTTGACATGTGTAAAAAATTATTATTTTTCAAAACAGTTAATTAAGATAATAACATTAAATATATATAAAATTTATATGTTTATATCTAAAAAGAAATTTCCTAAAATTAACAAAACTAATATATTTTTCATTGTATGCTAATTATATTGTACGTGTTTTCTCAATTAGATTTTGACATGTATAAACAAAAAAATAATTCATTAAACATGTATATTATTATTAATCAATAAATAGGGAATTATAAATCTAAAAGAAATAACATAAGTCATGTCAAAAGAATTATTATTTTTGAAACGTAATAGGGCAGCTAATTAAGAAAATAAATGATTATATCTACATAAATTTACATATTTATATCAATAGCCTAGATATCTACATAAATTTACATATTTATATCGATAGCCTAGTTATCTACATAAATTTACATATTTATATCGATAGCCTAGATCTTTCATTTTTGCTGATATAATTTTGCGGATCTATTGTGGGTCTTTGATTCGTGCAGGTTCTTCAATGGAAGCTATCATATGCAATGAAATGTAATCAAATTATATAAAACCCGCTAAATTAATCGAGGATGGAGACACTGATGGGGGTTCCAAAAGTGAATCTACAGTTAATAGCGTTATAAGTTTCGAAGATTAGTTGATGATTGATGTTGAAACGACCTGACCCGTTTTTTTTTTAAATAATAAATAATAATAATAATAACTACAACTAGTGGTCCCATACCCACTAGCCACCTAACCACAATCATAACCAACAACGGAATAACCAATACCAATAAAAATCCAATAGATAATATGACAATAATCCAATAACCAATCATCAGAAAACATGAAAACCAGCAACCTAGCAATGTTTCTAATGACCCAACTCTAGCAACCTAGCAATGCCAGACAACATCCAATCGAGTCTTTAGAACATCCTCCTCTTCATTGCCTTGATTCTACGATCACACTTTGTCTTTACCTGCATCACAAACGCAAATTGCAATGCATGAGTATTTTATAAACACTCAGTAAGGCAATCCTCCCATCTACTAGGCTATACACACAAGCAATAGAGATACTCTAACCATCAAACAACAACCAATAATCAAACCAGACTCTGCATCGACCGACACAAAGCTTGCATCGACCGACACCAACCGGGAACAACATTGACCGACACATGGTATGCATCGGTCGACACAAGGTTCACTTGCATCGACCGATGCTTCCACTTGCATCGACCGACATATGCTCGACATCACGCGGAAACCCTAATCGCATCGACCAACGCCTCCACTTGGCATCGACCGATGCTCATAGGTCAATTCGCGCCGTCCTCGCACTAGCATCGACCGATGCACATGCCGAGCATCGTTTTCCCCGAAGCTTCTCGCCGGATCTTCGTTCCTGCAACCACAAGACTTAATCCCAAGCCATAAGAAAGCTTCCTGACACCTCAAATAACACTCTAACAAGCCTAACAACACATACACAAACAGATCAGAGGAATCTCCAGCTTAGATAAGCCATGGTCATGCACTTACCTTTGCCATAGAAGAAATCTGACCCAAACACAGGAAGAAAACGCTTTTAAGAAGCTCCTACAACGATCCCAGCTACAGATCTCTACAGATACAGTTTCCAACTCCAAGAAATCACCAAAAACACTCAAGAACACCAAGAACTCTTCTCTCTCTCTTTCGTTTGTCTCAAAAGCGGCCAAAGTCGTCTAATGAGACAAAAGAAACGATTTAAGGGTTTTCCTTTTCCTTTTGCCAAAAACGCAGCGTTTAACTTAAGTAAAAACACAGAAGCTGAACCTGCATCGACCGATGCTCCTCCAGCATCGACCGATGCACATCCCAAACCGGGATTTCGGTTCACGGATGTTACATATGTTTCTGGTCAAAATCTAGAGTTTTCTCTTCTGGATAATGTCAATGATTCCGGTACTGAAATCAAAGCTACTTGATCGAGTAATTGAGAAGCGATTTTGAAATTTGGAAAGTTAAAACGGTAAACCGTTTTAAAATTTGTTTTAAACGGATTTATGGGGTTATTTTATCGGAGTTGATTCATAAACCGTCTAAACCCAGATATATAGAGAAATATATGAGAACTTTTGATTCGGGAAGAAATAAGTTGAGAACTTACGATTCGAGAATATTTGAGACGAGGTCATAGTTCTAAGTAGTTTTGGTACAATGCGATACTTATGCGGAGTAAACAGGTCATCAATCCTTTAACGTGATTATGACATATGTCATGTTTTGGATTGTTTATAAAGTTTTTATTTTGTATATCTGAATTATCTAAGACTTATATATACCATCATGATTATAATTTTCAATTTTTTTATATTATGTTATATGAACTTTCTTTCAATTTCTCAATAAAATTTTTTTATTGGATTGGTAATAAAATCATTGTACTCGAGTAGATAATTTTCACCAGTTGTTCATTCAAAATATCTTTGGAGTAAAAAAATGCATGGTTAAAAAAATTATGTCACAAAACAATTTTAGTAATTATAAGAACTATAATTATGCCAAAATGAAAGTAAAGCAACATAAAATTTGTTTAAATTGTTTAAAAGACATTTTATAGGTGATGATAAAGAGCATACTTTAACAATAAAATAATTTTGGGTGGATGGTTTCTTTGGTGAAGTGGGGTTGATCTGACAGAGAATTATCTGGAAGGTGGTCGTCAAGTCAAGAAAGGGATGGTGGCTCTCCCAAAAACCACCGGCTCAAACGTGAAGGTTCTAAGTTGGAACTGTCAGGGCATTGGGGTTGATCTGACAGAGAATTATCTGGGTGATTTGTGGAGAAAGCATAAACCAGACATTTTATTTCTATCAAAGACAAAGAATTGTTTTTCTTATTTACAAAAATTTCAAAATAAGTTTGGTTATAATAAATTGTTTACTGTTGAACCCCGCGGGGCTAGTGGTGGTTTGACGTTGTTTTTTAAGGATGATTTAAATCTTTCAATCCTTTTTGATAATGATCGTATTATTGATACACAAGCTTACATTGGGCAACAAAAAGTATTTATGTCTTTTGTTTATGGGGATCCGGTCTCCCAACACCGTGACAAGGTTTGGGATAAATTAACAAATATTGGATCATTTCGCATTGATCCCTGGTTTTTAATTGGAGATTTTAATGAATTAGTTGGAAATCATGAGAAGCAGGGGGTGCCTTGCGCCCAATATCTTCATTTCAGCCATTTATCTCAATGCGTCGACATTGTGGGATGCTAGAATTTCCTTGTTATGGGGAACAATTATCTTGGCGAGGGAATCGTTGTAATAATTAGGTGGTTCGGTGCCGATAAATTCGGGCTTTGGGTAACGAAGACTGGCACGGATTCTTTCCAAATTCGAAAGTTGATTATTTGGAGATGATCGGTTCAGATCATTGTCCAATTTTAGCTACCTGTTTGACGATGGTCCGGAGACGGCAGAGGCAGTTCCGGTTTGATAAGCGTTGGCTGGGGAAGGAGGGTTTAGTTGGTGCGGTTAAATCAGGGTGGAATCGGACAAGGAATTTTCGGATTCCGGGTTTTGTTGACAAAATAAGGAATTGTAGGAACTCGATTTCTTGGTAGAGGAAAAAAAATGTCAGCACTGGCCCATCGATCATTTCATCTTTGAAGACGGCACTACAAGATGCGAATATGGATGATTCAATTTTTCAGGAGGAAATTCGGGAAATTGAGAGGAAATTGAAAGAGGCATATCGCGTTGAGGAGATTTATTGGCAACAAAAGAGCAGAAAGTTTTGGTTAAGGGTTGAGGATAAAAACACCACCTATTTTCATGCATCTACCAAACAACGTCGGGTGCGTAATAGAATTGTTGGTTTATTTGATGCTGATAACGTTTGGGATGAATTACCTTCGGGTATGGAGCATATTGCTACAACATATTTTGAGGACCTGTTTAAGAAATCAGTTGGTGGGGGTATTTCAGAAATGCTACAAGCAGTTAACCCAATTATTACGGATAGTATGAATAGAGCTTTAATTGGGGATATCTCGGAAGGGGAAGTCCGAAAGGCTTTGTTTTCTATGCATCCAAAGAAAACTCCAGGCCCTGATGGGATGACAGCCCTGTTTTTTCAAAGGTTATGGCCCTCTCTTAAAGGGGATTTAGTGGTTTTGGTTAAAGAGTTCTTTCAAACTGGTAGTTTTGATCCACTTTTAAATGAGACTAATATTTGCCTCATTCCTAAGGTTGAACGTCCGCAGCGGATGGCGGATTTTAGGCCAATTAGCCTATGCAATGTGAGCTACAAAATGATTTCAAAGGTATTGTGTTTTCGCCTGAAGCGTCTATTGCCTCTTTTGGTTTCGGAAACACAATCAGCCTTTGTTTCTGGTCGTTTAATTACAGATAATATTCTTGTGGCTCAGGAGATGTTACATGGGTTAAATACTAATCGTCGGTGTAATTCTGAGTTTTTGGCTTTTAAAACAGACATGAGTAAGGCTTATGATCGGGTTGAATGAGATTTTTTGGAGGCGGTTTTGGTACAATTAGGATTTTACAGGAAATGGATCTCGTGGATTATGTGGTGTGTTTCGTCAGTGTCGTATCAAGTTCTTCTGAATGGCCAGCCCCGAGGCTTTATTAGACCACAGAGGGGATTACGTCAGGGGGATCCTCTCTCACCATATTTATTTATACTTTGCACAAAAGTTTTGATAGCAAATATTAAAAAGGCTGAACGGGAAAAGAAATTAACGGGTATTACTATTGCCCGTGATAGTCCTACGGTTTCGTATTTGTTGTACGCAGATGATAGCCTGTTTTTTTGTAAGGCAAAGGCAAATGAATACAGGACGGTAATGGATATAATTGGCAGTTATGGTAGAGCCTCAGGACAGGAGGTTAATCTGGCAAAATCCTCTATTATGTTTGGCAAAAAGGTTCCTGCTGATATACGATCCCAGTTAATCAGTTATTGGTGTTTCTAAGGAATGCAGTATGGGATCTTACTTGGGTATTCCTGAAAACCTACAAGGCTCGAAAACTAAGGTTTTTAGTTATGTTAAGGATCGATTGGACGATCGAGTAAATGGTTGGTCCGCTAAGTATTTATCTAAGGGTGGTAAGGAAATTATGATTAAATCGGTGGCTTTGGCTCTTCCCACACATGTTATGTCATGTTACAAACTACCACAAGATTTGACGTCTAAACTAACGAGTGCTATAGCTACCTTCTGGTGGAAGTCTAATGATAGGGCTTGAGGTATGCATTGGGTTGCTTGGGATACATTGTGTAAAGATAAATGTGAAGGAGGATTAGGTTTCCGAGCTTTGGAACAATTCAATGATGCCATGCTGGCCAAACAGTTTTGGCGCTTAATTCATAATCTGATATCCTTAATGGCCCGGGTGATGAAAGGACGATATTTCAGGAACAAACATCCTCTTAGGGCAAAAAAAACCAAATAATCCTTCCTTTGCATGGATGAGTATTTATTCCACCAAGGGGTTGGTGGAACAGGGAACGAGATGTGCGGTAGGTTCCGGTTGTTCCATTTCGGTTTGGCGTGATCCATGGTTACCAGATATTCGTCCAAGACCAGCGAATGGTAGGGAGAGTTTGTGGTTGCCGAGTTTGATGGTTAATCATTTAATTAATCCAGTTACGAAAGATAGGCATTTGCCTATACTTGAGGAGTTTTTTTGATCCAGTGGATATCTCTCTTATTCGGAGTATGCCGGTCAGTAAAACTTCTCAACCGGATAAATTATTATGGCATTTTACTAAGTCAGGGAAGTATACGGTCAAATTAGGTTATCGGTTGGCCCGAGAACTAATTGCGGATGTTGAGCATGGGCCGACATGTGTGCCCTTGCGGGCTCAGTCGTGGAAGTTAGATATACCCTCGAGGATTCAACACTTCTTCTGGCAGATTGGGTCAGGTACTCTCCCCGTGTTAGAACGACTTGCGTATCGAGGTGTCCGGTGTGAGGCTTTGTGTAAGCGGTGTGACTCGGTAGTAGAGACTATAAACCATGCGCTCTTTGAATGCCCTCGGTCACGATGCATTTGGGAATTGTCCCCAGTGGTGCTAGATCTGGGAGGTTTTCCATATGCCTCGATCTATGCAAATCTAGACTTCATATTCTGGCGGGCGTCTTCCCGATCTAGGGTTTCAGATATAGCCCTTCGTCTCCCCTGGATTGTATGGTAAATTTGGAAATATAGGAACAAAAAGGTTTTCCAAGGTATCGAGGTAGAGCCAACTGAAATTTTGAATCAAGCGGCTAATGATAAATTATTGTGGGAGGAGGCCAAATCATACTCAGTGCGTTATCTGGATTCACTGCCTTTATTGGAGGACATGGGTTTCTTTCCCCGTTGTCAGATTGATGGTTCATGGAAAAGTACAGATCCTTTTCAGGGTCTGGGCTGGTGGTGCTGCAGTGGAGAAGATTCAACGCTCCTATTGGGAGCACGGAGCCACCGGAGAGGCCTTACCCCCTTACATGCGGAATTACAAGCACTGATCTGGGCTATGGATTCTTTACTGGCGGCTGGAGTTGTTTGTCAGGCTTTTGAGACGGACTGTGCTGAGTTAGTTGCGATGGTGCAGACGCCGGATGATTGGCCCGCTTTCTCGAATTTGCTGGAGGATTTTGCATCACTCTGAATTTCTTACCCCTCCTTCACTCTAGACAGGATCCCACGAGACGTCAATGTAAGAGCGGATTGTCTGGCTCGGTCTTCAAGAAGTTTAATTTATGAATCTACTTTTGTAAACTCTTTTCCTCCGGCTTGCGCAACCAATCCTGGAGTTCTCTTTTAATTTATTAATGTTTAGTTGAAAAAAAAAGAAGTAAAAAAATAAAAATAATTTTGGGTGTAAGAGCATATTTTTAACAGTAAAACATACAGTAAAATTGAACGTGGTTATTAATTATATGTTGCTTTGATGAATTCTTTGCATGTAAAATATTTTGTAATAAGTTGTGAAATGTTTTGAAATTTGACATTAATAATATTTGTAATGATGAGTATTTGGCAAAAGTTTTGGTGGGATATAATTTAGCTATAGATTATTGTAATAATTATTATAATATATTTAAAATATAAAAATATAAATAAGTGTATGAAGGTAAATATAAATATGATTTTTTCCTCTAACTAAAATTATTTATATATTTACTTCTGGAAATAAAATTTCTTTTTATATTTTTAAAAAATTGTTTAGGGTTTAAGATTTATTTTCTTCAACAATTTTAAAACCTGCATGATATGTGGGCCCTTATCTAGTTATTATATAAAACTAAAAAAATTATAATTTTATATTATATCTAAAGTAATTTTTTTGTTAGTTATATAAGACACCTGGAAAAAACAGTTTGGTTTCATAATGGGCCTTAACCTACACATTCTAATATTACATACTCTATCAATATTAAAATACTAGACATATTTAATTAAATTATGATTATGTAAAAAACAAGTTATCATATAGTATACCGCGGGTTAAATCGTAAAATTAACAATCAAAATATAATTATAGAATTTTAAATTATAATCTTAATGTGATTTGGTTGCACCGGACTGTAATGTGATTTGGTTGCACCGGACTGTAATCCTCACTATAATAAGAGATCAAACCCAAGCCTTCGCTCGGTCCACAGAACCCTGCTCAATGAGATTGACCCAATGTTCCATCAACTTTATTGTCTCCACTCGGATCACAAGCCAACGTTGCTAAGCTCGACGTACCAACACAGAAAGCTTAACTTATTTATACAAGAAAGAAAAGTTTGTTTCTTCCAATGTGAGACTTTGTCACATATATATTACACAATCTTTTTTTTTTTGTCAACCAAACATTAAATTAGAAAATAATTCTAAGGTTGGTTGCCAAAACCGGAGGAAAAACACAGTCTTCTTTTTATTCCAACAAATGTTATATTTTGTTGATACATTGTATATTATTGCTTTTTCCAAAATCGCTATTCTTTGAACAATCAAAAAATTTATATTAAGACATGTAAATGCTTTTTTGTTTTCGTTAACTGCTTTGATGCATAAACTCCAGAAAATATATTTGAAACTGTAGTCCAAGCTTCATATATTTATATATATACTACATTTACAACAACAACAGAAGAAAAACGTTATATAGAGAGAAGATAATTAATTATTTTAGTTTCGATTTTGAGATTGAATATAATTGTTTTTTCTTTTTTGAGTTATTTTATTTTTGATTTTGAGATCAAATTTTTTTTTTCTTTTTGATATAACTTACTTGCTAAAGTGATATGTTGATTAATTTGATGATGATCATAGAGATAAGTCATGGTTTGTTCCAAACTCATGGAATTTTAAATACATCGTTCGATTTTTTCCTGGAACTGAACTAGAGAATTTGAGAGAGAGTGTCAAATAATATATAAGAATTTGAGTAGAACATTATTGTTTCCACTCATAGCTTGAAAATTTCTAAACGAAGAAGAGAGTTTGTATTTCTCAAAGTTAGGTTATAAAGTCTGAGTTTTCATTGATATATAAATTTTTAAAATTTGATCGGTCCATTTAAAGATTCTCAAAAATGTAATTCTAACTTTTGGAAACGACTCCAACATTTTGTGATATTCGGAGAATATTTATTTTTTTAACCAAAAAGTTCTGTTTATTTGTAATTTTCTTTTGTTCTAAATTATATTGGTCTGGCTTGTGTTTATCTCTTTGGTTTTAGGTATATCAAAACAATATTTGTTAACAAATTCTAAAAACTTACATGTGTCCGAATCTGATAGGTAAGGTGACTCTTTCTCACTCTCACTTTAAAAACTACATAATACATTCTAGAAAATATTATTCTAGCTAAGGTTTTTAGTATTTGACACTCTCTCTCATGTGTTGTGTGTGTTTGAAATTAATATAACAAAATATGTAATTATATATTTTTCAAAGAGTTAAGTAATTGATTGAATAAATTGATTATTAAATAGTTTATATTACATAAATATTCATTTAAATAAGTATTTTTCAAAATTTGTACACAAATTTAAAATATTTCTCTCTATTGTTTTATAGCTTTCTTAATTCACCGAATAGTCTTTCCACTGTCCAACAAACTCAAAAGAACTAATCTATTATTTATTATATTACTAGGAAAAATCCCACGCCTTGCGTGACTTATATCAATATATTAGTTATATATATATATATATTTAAATATAGTTCTTTATTTCAAATTCTGTATTAAAAGTAGTTGATTTTATATGTTCCAAGATAAAATACTTACACATAGACTTTTAAATATGTAATATGAAAAAACCTTCATTTATTAAATTGAATAAAAATGTATGGTACTTACACATAGACTTTTAAATATGTAATATCAAAAAACCTTCATTTATTAAATTTAATAAAAATGTATGGTCAAATACTTACACATAGACTTTCTTAGGAATTATATATCTACAAATGTTAAATTTCTAAGAAAATTGAAATAATAAGATAGAGAAAGAAATAATGTCATATCCACAAAGTTGTCGAGAAAGAAAATCCAACAGGCCATATGAGAAAGTGAATATGGAAAACCTAAGCAGGAGAGGAAAATAGTGGTGGCAGATCTCATTGTCTCACAATTCTATAACTCCAGATGTATGTTTCTCTTTTCATCATTCAAGTTAGACTGTTTGTAGTCACTGACAGCAACTGCAGAGGAGAAGAAAATATCAGATCCAAACTAAAGAGTCATTATATAAAATTCACATATAAAATGAAACAACTTAAAATTACATGTGATAAAAACCACTGAAAATGCAATGCTTCCTCCATTCAAGTTTTGAGGTTGGAGAGACAGTCTGTAGTCACGGACAGCTGCAGAGGAGAAGAAAGCATCAGAACAACACTAAGAGTCATGACCTGTAACAAACCTCTGTTTTTGTTTTTATCCCAAGTGCTGCTACTGCAGCAACCATCAAATCAGCTGAAACGAGAAAGAGAAAACAGCATTAGAAGCAGGGTTAGTAGTATAACTTGGTAAATCTCAAAAATCCAAGTAAAAAAGAACAAAGAGAGGAGAACAGAGTTAACTTACCTTAGTCAGTCTTCATTCTTCAACCCGACCTGCACAACATATACAAAATTAGATTAAAACCATATTAGTTAATTTTACAAGTCTGAATCAAACAACAACTTAAAAGAGAAACCCTGAAAAAAAAAGAACTCTAGAATTTTTAAAACCTGTACTTGGCCGTCTGTCAAACCAGAAGAAGAGACACCAACTACGGAAACAAAACAACCAACGTCCTCCGATCCTCACCGGGCACCAAAATCCTCCTGCAAAATCATCAACCGAGATACTCACGAGTTAGAAGACAAAGACAAGACAAGAGAAGATGTCGTACCTTAACTTCAAAAAATAAATCTCTCTTCTTTGTTTCCTCTCATGTATGATTACATTTTGTTAAGTGTAAGTGTTTCTTAGAAATAAATATAACGATTTTAAAATGTTCCAAATTTGGAATCAGGAAGAAGAAAAGCTGTACCTCCTCATCCAGAATAAGACACTCGACACTAAGAAGATTGCTGCGTTTCAAATCACGGGCATCCCAGAAATGGAGTAGACTAATGACGATGGTTGGTGTGTCTATGGACTCGGTAATTTCATCGAGCTTGAGATAGGAGAAAGTAGGGCTATCTGAAGGAGGATCTTTGGAAGACATTTTTGTTTTTTTAGGTCGGAGGAAGGGTTGTTTGGGTTTTAAATTTCATGAGGGATGGAATCAAATATATATGTAAAGAGGTAAGGCTTTAAATCGGGGTAGTAATTAGTAAGTTATGGTGGAATCGTAACAGATCGCACAATTAAGGGAAGGCAAATAATCAGGAAAGTAATTAGGAAAACACAGCGGTTAGGCGATTTAACCATTAAGTAAAGACATACAATCAGGGTTGAATTACCTTTTATTGCAGGAAAATAGTAATGTGATAGAGCTTAGGAAGGTAATTAGGGAGTCACATACAATGGTTAGGCCATTTAACCATCAAGGAGAGGCATAAAATCAGGGTAGAATTGGTTTTTATGGGAGGAAAACCTAAAGACATTTCAAATTTAATAGTTTACCAACCTGGCCTGCAGTAAAGAAATAGTTCTATCCAGCGAGTCCAAGCAACCTGCAGTTAAATGGGAGGAAACGACAATAAGCAGTACCCAGTAAATTAACCGAGACGCTAAATACATTGAGATTCTAATGGACCTCTCCTGCAAGTTTAATAAAATTTATAACTTCATCAGGGCCATAACCTGAAACTCCTAAAGCCAACATTCCAAAGAAACCTCGCTAAAGAAAAAGAAGAGAAGAGAAAATAACAGATCAACACTAAAGAGTCACTGACAAACCTCAGTTTGTTTTTGTTATATGGAATGAGATGAGAGCATACCTTCCTCTGGTAGTACGTAGCTGATCAAATTTGACAATCATTGAGGGTGGTTCCAACACAAAAAAAGCATACCAAAGTAAGCTAAAGAAGACAGATTTTTAAAAAGAAATCATACACATATAAGCATGTCTCCTGAGAGGAAACCTACACGGTTCATATTGCTGCTTGTTGTAGTGATCTATTGACAACATTATGAGAAAGCTGTTGAAGAAGTAATTCCAAAATCTTCCCAGCCAGACGCAGTTTGGTTCTCACAAACCTGAGAGAAAAAGAGAAGAAGATCATTAGAAACCTAGCGAACACACAAGAAGCGATAAATGGGTCTAGGTCTTTCTTTGTCAACTACATACGAAACATACATGATCAAAAGTATAGATGACATTTCAGTTTAAGCTTAACAAATCTCTCTGACAGGACACAATGTAGTAAGCTGAAACGACCAATGATTCTATGTCAATGATTGTTTTAGAACAATTAAAAAGACCCCCAAATCTGAAACAAATTGTCAATTATTCATACTAAAAAGGATCACACTACACGATCATGACCTGACCTTTTAAAGAGAATCCAAAAACAAGATTAACTCTCCAACCAAATAAAAGAAGTAACCTTCACATAATTCTACGGGCGAAATTTAAATGGGTATGGCCAGTATCGATTTTAAAACATAACTTTGCCGGTCAAAACTTGGAATTACGGAGAGGTGAAAGTGAAGTTTAATTTGGGCTTCTTCGTTTATCACTTGACGCCAATGAAAGATCACTCACACAACCCTGAAATTTTGAGAATATTAAAATCGCACTTTCAAATAGGAAATGAAGACCTTTGATTAGGAAAAGAGAGGAATTGCGGAGATCGGCAACAGCGATCTGACAGAGATTAACAGATAAACATGGAGGAGAGGGGAAGAGAGAAAGTCGGTTACGGGTTTCGGAATATTTCTGTGCCATTAACCCACTTGCAGCCCGTTAAAAAATGCATGATATACAGCCCATTATGTGGGTAAGTTTTTTCTTGAAAGAAGAATTTTTAAGATGCCACGTGTCGGGTGGAGGAAGCTCCTCAAAGGGTATAACCCTACTTTATTATATTAGATTTAGATTCAATTATGAACATTAATATTATCTAAGATTATTAAATAGTTTATATTATCAAGACTTGGAAATAATGAGAGAACATCATACATTATACGAACATAAATAGTTAGAGAGATAGTAAGAACATCATACAAATACTAAAACTAACAAAATACATTAGAGAGAAAAGATTACAGAGGAAGGCATGGTTAACAAGCTAACAACAACATTAGGTAGATAGACCTATTCCAAGCTAGCTAACAACAACACTAGGTAGATAGAAGAACAGAGAACAACCACTAACCGCTAATAGCGGTCCAACTGGAAAGAGATTAAGAGACAGTACTCCAGTACTTCGTCATGATGCAAGCACAACAATACAGCTACAAGCAAATTCATGCAACAGTGTCAGCAGGGGAAGAATAAGAATAGATAGACACAACAAATCAAGAAAAGAGCTGCCCTTGTGTTGTATCTTCTCACGTTCATAGAAATAACGGTCGACGACAGCTCCAACAGCGGGGATCAGGTGTATCCCAAAGAGAAGGATACAAGCATGCCGTGTGAAAACCATGGCGACAAGGGACTTGAATGCAATCACCATCGGCCAACGGTCCAAAAAAACTGGACATTCTGTTATTTCTTCTTCAAGGGGGGCCTCTTCATTAATGTTAATCCAACCGGCTGGCACCTCATGTCTCATGATTGAAAGTGTGCTAAACGCTTCAACACAGATGATTCTGAAGGTTTGTGGTTGTTAAAAAATACCCGCTTCCTCTACACAATGGGAGATAAAATCAGCCACATTCTCCCAACTCCAAGTCCCAGCTGCGTTCCAGTTCTGTAGCTTCATGTGTCTCTGATTTACTGACTCTCTCTCAATAATAAGATTATGGATAGCAACCCTTGGCGAAAAAAAAGAAAAAAAAAAGGAATCACTGAGTTAAAATCAAATTTTTTTTCATTCTAATATATGAATATATAACAAAAGAAAAAAAAAAGAAAAGAAGAGACCAACCTGGACTCAGCAACGCCGACAATTGGGTAATGTATCTCGGAAACATACAAAAGCTCAAAAAAGAAAAAAAAAAAAAAAAAAAACATACAAAAGCTCCTCTTCCGGAGGGGACTGAGCAACTAGGATGTCACGGCCTGCTACACGGCAGTAGATGGTTCGATGAAATCTTCTTCCCACAACTACGACAGAGGAAAAGTGTTTGTGCGCCCTTTGTGCTCCCAGATCTGCATGGTTTAGAAATCGTCCGAGATAACACTCCATAACCGTACTCAAGATTGGAAAAAGAAAAAAAATAAGTATTTGACACTCTCTTTCATGTGTTGTGTGTGTTTGAAATTAAAATAACAAAATATGTAATTATATGTTTTTAAAAGAGTTTAGTAACTTATTGAATAAATTGATTATTAAATAGTTTATATTACATAAATATCCATTTAAATAAGTATTTTTCAAAATGACACAAATTTAAAATGTTTCTCTCTATTGTTTTATAGCTTTCTTAATTCACCCAATAGTCTTTCCACTGTCCAACAAACTCAAAATAACTAATCTATTATTTATTATATTATTTAGATTCAGTTATGAAGATAAATATTATCCAATATGATATGGTCTTCCGAGATGATTGATGAAACCATATATTAAAATCATATAGAGAAATGATTCAATTGTATCAATATAAGTGAGACCTAAATCTAATTTATACTCCCTCTATTCCTTATTAATCCTATTTCTAGCAAAAAAAATTGTTTCAAAAAGATGTTATTTTTAAATTACCAATACACTTTTTAATAGGTTTTAATGATGAATTTTAAGTTTCATGAAAATAACTAAATACTATTGGTGAGTTATAGAAAATTGAAATTTACAAAAACAATAAATTTATGATCAAATTTTAATATTTTTTTTTCTTAATATTTGTGAAAATACTTAAAAAGATCAATTAGGAACAAAGGGGGTATATATTTACAATTCACAATTTGTTTTAAAAAAATTAATAGAAACATATATAAAATATAAGTTAATTAACTATATATTGATAAATGATACATGATTAGAATAATATTAATAAGTGAATAGAAATTGAAAAATAGTTAAATAATAACTTAATATGAATTATTTATTTAAAATGAATACAAATATAAAAGCAAAAGAGGAAATACGCTACATATCTTAAGATGGCAAGTAAAATTGAAAAGAAAAATTGTACATCATGATGTTCATAATAGAAATAATATATATATATTCACTAGTAATATCCAAAAAAAGAAAAACGACAATTTAAATAAAAATATATATGGCATGCAGCTTGTTCACACTCAATTGTCTCCTTCCAATCAACATCAATACTTAGAGATAGTGTCAATTTTGAAATCCCTTGGCTACACCCCTTCAAGATAATGAAGATTCTTTGATCCTCTTCATCAAACTTGGAATTGAATCTCCACGTTTATGACATTTTCTGTGTTTCTTAATACATTGCAACTGCAGAAGCTTTTTATCAAATGAGTTGTGCTCAACACACTAAAAAGATGAGATTATTGTTTGTTTGAAAACAAAATTCATCATTACATGGACTCCAATCATCTCTTCCATTATGATTTCCATAACTGTAGTAGACAGAGACATTTCGTTAACAACAATCTACATTTCCATCTTCAATTTAGTAACTCTCACTAGAACCAATGCTTGAAAACAATCAAAGCAGTCGTTCCTCTTGGATTCAGTTTAAACTCCAAACTGATGAAGTTTATGTACCCTCCTTCTATGAGTGCTTCATCTGAAATAGTCTACAGTTTTGCAATCAACCATCTGAAAATTACATAAGATACTAGCTCATCTCCCTTGGTAGATATTTCTGGTGGTTGTTGCAAATAAAACACTGTTGTAAAAGCACGTCTAGGGAGACCACTGATAAACTGGCCATTTTGAATGACATACACCAAGATGTCTTCGTGAATCTCTGAACTGAGCTCCATGAATTTCAGTTGCAGTTCTAAGACAAAGCTACCAATGCCCCATCTATTCCCCTTATTAATATAGCAGCTTCCACTAGTTCTTCTTCTTAGCCATACTTGCAATCTCCAAGTTTTCATAAGTTTATAGTAAAGGTCTGAACGCCCAAGTATGTCAATAACCTCCACAAACCATCTGCTTTCATCCTTAACAAACTCAGCACCATCAGTCTTGAAACTGTAGAAGCCGCATGTAACGTTCCAGCCTTATGTTTTATAGCTTATTTTTTTAGTTTTTCAACTCCAAGTAATTCAGGCTCTTATAAGTAAACATCCAAGGCTTAGACTCCATCTTCAGTTTGCAAAACAACTGGGACATGTGTGGTGTTACAGTCTTCACCAACTCATCCAAAACTGCCTTATTTTTGTAGTGAAAATAACAATGTTGTAATCCCCACTGTGCCAGAATCCTCTGCAATTGCAAGTCCTTGAACCTGAATTTCCAAGTCTTATGAAACTTAGATGGCTTCCTCTGCAAATTCATATTAATGGCACAAAGAAGCAACTGACAAAGCAGCTTGTGAACATGAAGTTTCATCTCACAAACAAACAAAATATTAACATTTGCTACCACATTGCTGGTCCCCAACAAATGCATATATGCTTTAGTTGCATTTTGCAGCTTTATTAGTTTCTTGCTAAATGAAAAACCAGATTTCAAATCTCTTGGTGCCACTCTTTTTTTAAACTTGAACCTCCAACACTTAAGAAACGTGTGTTTGCGTTCATTTGGCATAGAAGACTCATGAAGAAGTGCATGCGTACAAATCAAAGCATGTTGTTGCAACAAGCTTTTCTCTACAACAAAGATCTCCTGCTGAACGGATTTGTTTCTCTCAAGAGACTTCCTATCTCCAACAACTTTTGGAGTTATAAAGTGTTGGACACAGACAACATGAAACGAGCATGATACACTTTAATTCTTTCGGTCTCCTACAACTTTTTCAGTTCAGCAATTGAATCATCCAACAACTTTTTAGCTTTACCTTGCAACAATATTTTGTAAATTTCCCAATCATGCTTCACATACTTCCATAGAACTGATTGCACAATTGATTTATGCCAAGTAGCAACTATATAATCCAATTGCGCTGAAGCGAGACTAACTTTTAACTCCTCTAGAGTAGGATCAAGTAAGAAAAATTGTTCGATCTGGAACAGCCATTCCCCAATTTTATCACCACCAAGTCTGAGCAGATCAAGTTTTGTAAAACCATTAGCATCATAATAGATGTTCGACGTACCATATCTCTAATTGTTGGTGTTACGAATTACGATCGAAGATGGAGATCTTAGCTGTGAGTATTGTCCGCAGTTGTAAGCTCCGAACGATAAACTGCCTCCCTCAACAAAGCATGTTCTCTCTTCTGCTCCATTGTTTCTGAGGATACGACTAGCTCTAATACCATTGATAATGTAAAATGTTAATAAGAGGAAAATGGATTCGATTGAAGATAACTTGATACAACGTTCATGAAACGCAGCACCAACTTCTCATCTGCAAGAGACTCCACAAAGAATCTCCAACAAGATGATGAGGGAAATGTCTAGAAACTTCTCAGAATGAAAAAAAGAACAACAATTCAGCTTTTGCATTATGGGAAAAATAAGCTAACAGGTGCTCTTATACTAAGTTAACAAACAGCGTTAACTACCATTATTCGTTTGCTGTTATGTTTGCATTCCTTTCCCATTTCCACCAGCTCACCATCACATGTGATCCACTTCTTCTTATCTTGACTTCACATGTGCGGCAGCTACTCTCATTTTCTAAATAATGATTCCACAACGGTATGGGCAATGACCGAGCTGATCAGAAACATGAAAGTGATGAAGAAAGTGCAAGACGAGATTCAGAAACACTTGGGGACAATAAGAAGGTGATAATCACATAATAAGATCTAAATCAACTTCACTACTTCAAGCTCATGGTCAGGGAGATATTCAGGTTACATCCATCAGCTGCACTCTTGCTTCCAAGAGAGACATTGTCTCATGTAAAGATCGAATGCTACGATATTCCTGCGAAAAACAGATCATTATCAATGCCTATGAGATTCCTCGTGATCCAAAACTCTAGGAGTACCCATATGAGTTTAACCCTAACAGGTTTCTCGACAGTTCCATAGGTTAGAGAGGACTAAACTTTGAGCTCATAGTGTTTGGATCTGGTAGGATAATATGTCCAGGGATGACAATAGGAATCATGCTTGTTGAGTTGGCATTGTTGAATTTGCTCTACTTCTTCGATTGGGGATTGCCGGAGAAGGATGCAGGCAACGAGATCGTCACTGGAAATGAAGATGTTCTTACCTTCATTCAAGTTCTTCATCATTGTATATATTCGTACACTAGAGATTCAAAGGTAATAAAATAATGGTCATTTCGTTCTTCACCACTGCATATATATGGTTTGGTTACATACAACTTAGCTTGATTCTTAAACAATAAATGAAAGTTCTATTTGTATGTATGTGATTTAGTTGCAAAAAAGGTGATGGCACCGGCCTATACTCACGCATTCTCCTCTGGGACTGGAATCGCAACTCCCGACTTGGAATGGGCAGGCTAGTAGAAAGCCAAACCCGAACCCAATGTTCCATCACATTTATTGTCTCCACTCGGATCACAAGCAAACATTACTAAGCTCAACGTACGAACATAGTAGCTTAACTTATTTCTACAAAAAAGAAAAATTTGTTTCTTCCGATGTGGGACTTTGTCACATTAGTATATTACACATGATTCCAACAAATGTAAATCTTTGAAAGAATCAAGAAATTATCTTAAAATATGGTATTGCTTACTGCTTTGCTGCATAAACTCCAGAAAATATATTTGAAACTGTATTCGAAGGTTAAACTCCACATCTGTAAAAAAAACTTAAACTTCACTTTGTAAACATAATATTGTCAAAATCTACCATTTATGGACTGTGTACATATATATATAGCCCAATTTATTATTTTCATCTATATACATTTTTGAAGTACATTTTGGGTTCTACCCACCCTTTAAATTATACTTATTAAAAAAGTTATTTACAAAGATAATCTTTAAAAAGTTGCATAAAAAGACAATAAATAAAAATATGGGAAATCAATTATATTTAATATAGAAAATTGATTTAAAATAAACTTTAGTAGTATAAAATTGTAAAATAATTTAAAAATCATATTATGTGATTTATTTCTTTTAAAGTGAAGAAATAAATAGAAAATTATTATTGGACAATATGATACAAAATATATTAAAAAATTAAACATCTTATAATATATTACTTTGACTCAAGTTGTTTTTTAGACATGTGACAAGTTGGAAAAGAATTTTAGAATGATCTCTTCTTTATTATATAAGATTACACATGATTCCAACAAATGTAATATTTTGTTGATACATTGCTCACTACTGCTTTTGTCAAAATCGCTAATCTTTGAAACAATCAAGAAATTATCTTAAAACATGGAATTGCTTACTGTTTTGCTGCATAAACTTCAGAAAATATATTTGAAACTGTATTGGAGAAAGAAGAAAATGAATTTGGTCTCTTCACTCTCTAATGTTGTTGATGTTCTTTTCTGAGCCATTATTGTTCTTCTTAGCACCTATTTAGAGACACACACAATGTATTAAAATAAACAAAAATAAGATAATAAGAGATGAAAGAAACAAGTTTTTATAGTGTGTGTGTAGGAGTAATTTTTTAACTTAGTTTACCATAATCGTGGTAGCATCCGTAAATTTAATCTGATAAGAATGGTGAGTATTCCTCTCATGCAGAGTTGGATTGATAAAAAAGATGCTTCAATTGTGTCACCCTTCACAGTTTAACAACAATTGTGTAAGAAGTTTTAACTACAATAACTGTTAGAATTTGGAATTTAAGTAAAAAATCATCCAAATAGCAACTCTAACCTTTACATCCACAAGAAGCAGAACTCATTTTGTAAAGAACTCTCTGACACTCCAAGAATGTAAGACCTTGGTTTGGATACACCAATAAAATCATATATTTTCAAACTTAGCATAATAACATCTCTAAAATTCCAAAAATTGAGATGAGTTTATGGAGACTACAACTGTCCCAACTCTACCAGCTTCTGGCACAACCGGTAGAATCTGTCTAAAATCACCTCTTAAAACAAAAACCTTACCTCCAAAAAATCCGATCACACTTCAGAATATCTTGCAAATCCTCCTATCCAACGTTTCAAAACAAAATTTGTTCATCATTGGAGCCTCATCTCATATAATGAACCTTTCTTCTCTAATGAAGTCGGCAAGATGAGAATTGACTTTTATCGAACACTTTTAGGAGTGGGAGCCTACAAAGACGGAGGAGAAACAAAAGGCATATAGAGAGTTTCTTTAGTTTATATGGCAGAGACCAGAGAGTCTCTTTTGCAACTTGTTTTCTTTTTATTTTATTTTTTGGACATTTTGCAACTTGTTTTCTTTTTATTTTATTTTTTGGACATTTTGCAACTTGTATACTTTTTAAAGTATTTACAACCAAATTTTTAATGTTTTTTTTGTTCAATTAAAGTTGAAATGATATCCTAAAAAAATATGTGAAAATAGAAAAGATACACAAGACCGCACTGACTTTATACATAATAATAATATATACTATGTACCTAATATATATATTTCTTTTATTGTGTGCACGGCCTAACATATATACCTATACATTGTAAAAATTTGCACTTGCACTACGAATCCATAATTAATCCTCGTATAATATTTAATTATTTTATTAAAAATTAAACCTTACTTCGGACTAAGAGCATTATTAATGGAGAAACCCTCCTGAATTACTCACATATTAATTAATTATATAATTAATTATAAAATTATTAAAACAATTCTAAGATAATTTTAGCAAAATTAACCCTCCACTAAAGAACCCAAATACTATGATAATTAAACTGGCAACAGCAACACATACCCACCCCTTAAATGTAAAGATCAAAGTCAAATTTGAAACACAACAAAAGCGGAGAAAGAGATGATCTCACTGACCGACATGATCATCCCAATCTACAATATCATAATTAAATCCTAACAATGTCATATAATATTCAAGGAAGGATAAATAAAAAAGAAGGTGAGAGAGACGAAGAAGAACCCAACCGTCTTCGTCGATTTATAATGCCATCGCCTCCGGTGACCATCAATCCTCCAGATTTAGCCTGAAAATTCAACGAATTCAATGTGAATTGGTTGAATTTTCATATTTTCGGACGAATCGTCTCTTTCATCGTCTTTCCAAATGAGAGAAAAGAGAGTGAGAGTCGGGGAAGAATGAAAGAGAAATGGAAAAAAAAAAGTTTTATATTTATGAACTTACCAATAGGCATCCGCCACGTCGCGTTACTCAGGGAATTGTTCAATTTCTTCCCAGAGCAATGATACTCTCATTTTTGGACTCGGATGGTTTTTTAATGGAATTTTGGGGCCCAACACTGAGAGTACTCCTAACTCTTAAGAGTACTCCCCAGTAAAGATGGTCTTAATAGGCATGTCCAGTGCCGGCTTAACTATAGCAGTCGGTAGTGCGACTGCCCCTGTACATAGATTAAAATTTAACTATAAGACAAAGGGCATTAAATTATAAGCTAGAAAAGGCACAAAAAGAATTTGTAAACTAGAAAAGACACAAAAAAAATTAGGGTGATTTAGCCCAATAACCAAAACATTAAAACTATAGTAGTAAATAACACTATATTTTAAAAAAATAGACGATTAGGATCAGGGTAGTGTAAAATTACCAATTTAGTGTTTTTAGGTGGTGGAGGGCAATGGTGGTTGTTGGTCGGCGACGGTGGCCGGAAAATGTAGCCGGAGAAGTTGGTCGGAGGTGGTGGCCGGTGGTGGTTGCCGGAGTTCACTGGAAGTCACCAGAAAAGGTCGCCGGAAGAGGAAAACTATACCCTAAAAGATTGTACATTGAGAACCCAAGTGGTGATGGTGATAAAGAGGTGAAGGTGGTCGCCGGAGGTGATTGCCGGCGGTGGTTGCCGGAGGTGATGGCGGTGGCTGGTGGTTGGAGAGTGGTGGTGGTGGTGGTGATGGTGGTGAGAGGATGGTGGTGGGGGCTGGAGATAGGGTAATGAAGGGGTAAAAATTGGCATTATACATATAATATAGGGTATATAATTAATACATGGTTAGTGTAGTTAGTTTGTAAATTATAGTATTTTTTTTGGTTATACAATCCAATTTCCCAAAAAAATTATATGAACCAAATAGACTCAAAAATAGTATTTCAATAAGTTTTTCTGTAAGTTAAGGGGTATTTTTTATAAGTTTGCCCAAGAGCATGTAATATATTTAAGTAAGCACTATGCATATCTAGGTATTTTTGGATGGTATGTATTGATCTCGAATTCATCAAATTTATAGTCTAAATGACTAAATCTGAAAACAGCAAAGAAAAAGAAATATACAAAGAGTGACTAGTGTTTAGTTTATTTTAAAATTCATCAATATTTCATCAATGGTAGATTAGATCTCGTGCTAAAAATGGTAATTAGATATTTTTTCTATTTCATAAAAAGTGTTATTTTGACATAATTCACATAAATTAAGAAAATATAGAGTTATACATGTTTGTCTCTATTTAATAAGTAATTAATGATTTAAATTCAATAAAAATGAGTTTTGGGTTAAGAGGTAAACTATAAAATTTAACTTTAAAACATATTAGAATTGTCAAGTGTAACTCTTTGTTAAACAAGAAAAAATTTCTAAAATAACTCTCTTTGTAAAACAAAGGGAGTATGTGATAACTGATAAGTAAACTTGTATTTGATAATTACCAATTATCATGATCATAAAATTGACCAAAAGTCCATTATTAAGTAATATTTGATCATATAATTGTCCAGAATTTTTTTTAAAAGTTCACACAATTTATAAACAAATTTAGGTAAACGATTTATATTTCCGCAAAGACCGGGTGGATTTTATTTGGTTTGTATTGAGTCAAGATTCCAAATCTTTAATTTAATCAGTCGAACCACTACTATACCAGAAGTAAAAGAGTTTTGGTTATAATCAAATTATATTCTCTTTATTCTACAATTATCGAAAGTGACACTTCAAGTCTACAACGGACAGTTGACTTATGGTTTGCCCTTTAAAGGAATACATAAAAGAAGACTAAACCTCTTGAAAGAAGAAGTCCAGGAAAAATGTCACTGCTCCTCCTCTGTTTCCTCTGCCTCTTACCCCTAATCTTAATCTTATTGAAAATTTTCAAATCTTCGAAATGGAAGCTTCCTCCTGGTCCAAAGACGCTTCCGATCATCGGAAACTTACACCAACGTCGGGAACTACACCCCAGGAATCGTCGGAATCTCTCCGACAAATACGGACCAGTGGTGCTTCTCCAATACGGATTCGTCCCCGTGGTGGTGATCTCTTCGAAAGAAGCAGCAGAGGAAGTTCTAAAGATCCACGATCTTGAGTGTTGTAGTCGACCAGAGACGGCGGGGACCAGAGCAGCTTTTTACAACTTCAAAGACGTCGGATTCGCACCTTACGGTGAAGAGTGGAGAGTGATGCGGAAGCTCTCGGCGGTCGAACTCTTCAGCTTGAAAAAACTTCAATCTTTTAGGTCTATCAGAGAGGAAGAGAACGACTTGTGTGTCAAGAAACTCTCTGAGTTTGCTACGAGACGATCTCCGGTGAATCTTGAGAAAACCCTTTTCACTTTGATCGGAAATATAGTGTCTAGGATCGGGTTCGGGATCAATCTCTGTGAGTGTGACTTCGTTGATGAAGATAGGATCGTTGATCTTGTGCACAAGTTTGAGGAGGTCATAGAAGATTCTCTGTTCTCTGATTTCTTTCCCGGAAGAATCGGTAGGCTCATCGACCGGATCTCCGGTCAGAACAAGAGGTTAACCAATCTTTTCTCGGAACTAGACACTTTCTATCAGAATATTCTCGATCATCATCTCAAGCCTGGAAGAGAGAGGTCCTATATCATTGACGTGATGATCGATATGATGAAGAAGCAAGAGAAAGATGGAGACGCTTTCAAGTTCACCACAGATAATCTCAAAGGGATGATCGCGGTACGTAAATCTAAAATATAGTAGTCTTTTTTTTCAAGTTTTATATCTATTCCGAAGTGATTAAAGATGTAAACCATAATAGATGATCTGAGTCCCCTGATGTTCATCACTCGGCCAAGGACAAAAGAGAATTGGACAATTATCTTCTTCATTTGAGTGTTGATCCTATTACTTTAGCAAACCATACCATTTGAGTTTTTGGTTTTATGTCACAGGACATTTTTATAGCAGGAGTAGGCGCAAGCGCTGCCACAGCGGTATGGGCAGTGACCGAGCTGATCAGAAACCCGAAAGTGATGAAGAAAGTGCAAGACGAGATTCGGACAACACTTGGGGATAAGAAGGAGAGAATCACAGAAGAAGATCTAAACCAACTTCGCTACTTTAAGCTCATGGTCAGGGAGGTATTCAGGTTACATCCATCATCTCCACTCTTGCTCCCAAGAGAGACACTGTCTCATGTCAAGATCCAAGGCTACGACATTCCTGCCAAAACACAGATCATTATCAACGCTTATGCGATTGCTCGTGATCCAAAACTATGGGAGAACCCAGATGAGTTTAACCCTGACAGGTTTCTTGACAGTTCTATAGATTATAAAGGACTAAACTTTGAGCTTATTCCGTTTGGATCTGGTAGGAGAATATGTCCAGGGATGACAACGGGAATCATGCTTGTTGAGTTGGCATTGTTGAATTTGCTTTACTTCTTTGATTGGGGATTGCCGGAGATGGATGAAGCCAACGAGATCGTCACTGGAAAGGAAGATGTTCTCATTTTCGTTCAAGTTCTTCGCCACTGATTGTATGTACTACGTACACTAGATTCAAAAGATAATAAATGAAAGTTGTACAATTAAAGCATTGGTCACTTGGTTTCTTAAATAAGAAATAAAAGTTGTGTGTCTATGTGATTTGGTTGCAAAAGAGAGAGAGAAAAGGTGATGGTCAGGACAGAAATCGCAACTCCCGACTTGGAATATGCAGGCCAGTAAAATGCCAAACCCAAACCTGGCTTAATGAAATCGACCCAATGTTCCACTTACTTTATTGTCTCCACTCGGATCACAAGCCAACATTACTAAGCTGGACGTACAAACATAGTAGCTTAACTTATTTATACAAGAAAAAACGTTTGTTTCTTCTGATGTGGGACTTTGTCACGTTAGTATACTAGGTAACGTCTCATGCTTTGCGTGAGTTTGAAATTAATATACTCCCTCCTTTTTATAATATAGGATGTTTTAGAGGTTTTTCTTTGTTTATAATATAAGATGTTTTCAACTTTTTAAGTAACTTTTAAATTACTTTTTTATTTTTTATTATTTATTTTATGCAGTCTTGTTTATGATTAGTTGAACTTTTTTAAAGTGGTTATTTCTTAATCTGCGTGCTTTCACTCAAAACATCTTATATTTTGAAATGGAGGGAGTAACAAAATATAATTATATATCTTTAAAGGAGTTTAGTAAATTATTGAAGAAATTGGTTATTTAATAGTTTATATTGCATGAATATTATTTTAAATAAGTATATTTCAAAAAAAAAAAATGTTTTCCTCAATTACTGTTTTATAGCTTTCTTAGTTCTCTTAATAGTCTTTTCACTGTCCAACAAACGCAAGAAAACTAACATATACTTTATTAAATTTTTAGATTCAACTATGAAGATAAATATAATTCGAGATAATTAATCGAAAACTAAAGACGCGCTTTGGAGATGATTGATGAAGTCATAAATTGAAATCATGTGGAAAATGATCTAATTGTACCAATATAATTGAGACCAAAACCCAATTTATATATATTTACAATTCACAACAATTTGGTTTTAATAAATTAATATAAACTATATATTATATATGTTAATTAAATATTTACTCATAAATGATACATGATTAAAATAATATTAAAAATTGAATGGAAATTTAGTTACATAATAACTTCATATGATTATTTATCTTAAAATTTATGCAAATATAAAACAAAATAGGAAATACGCTACATATCTTAAGATGACAAGTAAAATGGAAATAAAACTATCCATCATGATGTTCATAATATAAGATTAATATATATGCAATACTAATATCCAAAAACGAAGACAATTTAGATGATAGAAAAATTATATACTTCATCATATTTTAAAACAAAAATATCATATACATATATATATAGATATTATATTATATCTTACATATATATATATATATCATACACACATGTTGAACTTTTTTTTTTTTGTCCACCAAACATTAATCTAGAAAATAACTCCAAGGTTGGTTGCCCAAACCGGAGGATAAGAGTTTACAAAAGAAATTTCAGAAGGTAAAGATCTCGAGGAACGAGCAAGACGATCTGCCCGAACATTAGATGTCCGTGGAATCTTCGAAAGCGTGAAAGAAGGAAAGGAAGAGCGGAGCAAGCAAAAATCATCCAACAAGTTGGAGAAAACGGGCCACTCATCAGGAGATTGTACCATCGCCACTAATTCTGTACAATCCGTCTCAAAACGTTGACAATCGACATCCCTCGCCAGCAGGGATTCCATTGCCCAAATCAAGGCATGAAGCTCCAAATGTAGGGGAGAAGGGCTCCGTCGTTGACTTCATGCTCCCATTAACACCGTGATATCCTCCCTGTCACAAAACAACCAACCCAATCCTACAAAAGGGTCCGAGACCTTCCAAGAACCATCAACCTGACACCGGGGAGAAGGGTCCCGAACCTCCACAGGCAAAGGATCTAGTGCAGCTGAGTAGAAGGACTTGACCTCTTCCCATAACACTTTGTCATTGGTCGCCTGATTAATAACCTCAATTGGTTCCGCTTCAATTCCTTGAAAAACTTTTTTATTTCTATCCTTGCAAATTGACCATAAGAGCCACGGTAAACGTAGACATATATCCGGGACATCCGTCTGGGATAATGCCCGCCAAAAGAGAAAATCCAGATTCGAATATATTGAACCATAGGGAAACCCCCCAGGGTTCTAGGCAATCGGGGACAAATCCCATATCCGACGTGAATGAAAACACTCAAAAAGAGCGTGATTTATAGTCTCCACCTCCGAATCACATCGTTTACATAGAGTATCACACCGGACACCCCGATGTGCCAGCCGCTCCATTACAGGGAGGGAGCCGGAAGCAATCTGCCAAAAGAAATGTTGAACCTTCGGAGGAACCTCAAGTTTCCAAGCGTGTGCCCTAAGCGTCGTGCACGACGGTCCATATTCTACCTCCTTGATTAATTCCCGGGCTAACCGATAACCCGATTTAACCGTATATTGCCCTGATTTAGTTTAGTGCCAAATCAATTTATCGGGTTTATAAACTTTACTAATCTCCATAGAGTGAATAATTTAGTCATCCAAGGGGTCCAAAAACTCCTCAAGAATTGGCATGTGCCACTCCTTAGTAGTTAGATTAATCAAATGATTAACCATTAAACTGGGAAGTAACAATCTTCCTCGACCATTCGCTGGTCGTGGTGGATTATCCGGAATCCACGGATCCCGCCAGACCGAAACCTGACAACCTGAACCTATCGCCCAACGTGATCCGTGTACCACCAAACCTTTACTTGAAAAAATACTCCTCCAAGAAAAAGAGGGGGAGTATGGCTTTTTGGCTTGTAAAGGATGTTGTTTTCGAAAATAACGTCCTCGCATTACCCGAGCCATCAGCGAATTCGGATAATGAATTAACCGCTAAAACTGCTTTGCCAACATTGCATCGTTGAATTGTTCCAAAGACCGGAAACCCAAACCACCATCACATTTATCCGTGAAAAACTTATCCCATGCTAACCAATGCATGCCTCGTGCCTTATCATTCGACTTCCACCAAAATTTTGAGATAGCACTCGTTAATTTAGACGTCAGCTCCTGCGTTAATTTATAACAAGACATGACATGAGTTAGGAGAGCCAACGCTACCGATTTTATCATAACTTCCTTCCCCCCCTTTGGATAAATACTTAGCCGACCAACCATTCACTCGATCATCCAAACGGTCGTTCACATAACTAAAAACCTTAGTTCTTGAACCCTGGAAGTTCTCGGGAATACCTAGATATGAACCCATACCACCTTCTTTGGAGATACCTATAACAGATTTCAATTGAATCCTTCGATCAGACGGAACTTTCTTCCCAAACATAATAGAGGATTTTTCTAAATTTACCTCTTACCCCGACGCTTTCCCATAATCTCCTATAATTTCCATAACCTTAGAGCATTCTGCCGCCTCTGCTTTACAGAAAAAAAACTGTCATCTGCAAACAACAAATGTGAGACAGGCGGACAATCCCGAGCCAACTTAATACCGGTGATCCTATTCTCTCTTTTAGCCTTCTTAATATTAGCAATTAAAACCTCTGTGCAAAGTATGAACAAGTAAGGAGATAAGGGATCTCCTTGACGTAAACCCCTATGTGGCCTAATAGAACCCCGTGTCTGTCCATTGATAAGTACCTGATATGTAACCGAGGATACACACCACATAATCCAGGAGATCCATTTCCTATCAAACCCCAATTTAACCATTACAACTTCTAAAAAGTCCCATTCAACGCGATCATAAGCTTTGCTCATATCCGTCTTAAAGGCAAGAAAGTCCGTCTTACATCGAGGATTTGTATTTAAGCCATGAAACATTTCCTGAGCAACCAGTATATTATCTGTAATTAAACGACCAGAAACAAATGTCGATTGGGTGTCTGAGACAAGAGACGGAAGGAGCCGTTTCAACCGAAAGCAGAGGACTTTAGAGATAATCTTATAACTCACATTACAAAGACTGATCGGTCTAAATTCCGTCATCCGTTGAGGCCTTTCGTTTTTAGGAATGAGATAAATATTTGTTTCATTCAATCACGGATCAAAGCGATCCGTACGAAAAAACTCTTTAATCAAAGCCACCAAGTCCTCTTTTAGGGAAGCCCAGAACCTCTGGAAAAACAAGGATGTCATCCCATCAGGTCCTGGTGTTTTCTCGGGGTGCATCGCAAACAAAGCCCTGCGAATCTCTGCTTTCGTAATTTCCTTTATTAAAATCATGTTCATACTATCTGAAATCAATGTGGGAACTTCCTGTAGCATCTGGTAAATCCCCCTCACATCAGACCGCTTAAAAAGATCCGCAAAATAATTAGTCGCAATATCCTCCATATCAGAGTCTGATTCCGTCCATACATTCTCATGACTGAATAAGCCAGAGATCCTATTCCTAGCCCGCTGCTTTTTCGTAGAAGCGTGAAAGTACTTAGTATTTTTGTCACCAACCCGTAACCAGAACTTCCGACTCTTCTGTTGCGAATAAACCTCCTCATCCCGATATGCCTCCTTCGGTTTCCTCTCTATACTATGGATCTCTTCCTGCGAATTCGAGTCATCCATTTTTGCCTCCTGTAAGGCTGCCTTCAAGGAGGAGATAAGCATGGGCCCAAAGGAAACATTGTTCTTCCGCCACCAAGAAATAGAATTACGACAACTCTTTAACTTGTCCACAAATACCGGTATCCAAAATTTTTTTGTACAATTCCACCCAGACTCCACCGCCCCAGATAACCCATCCTTGCCTAGCCAACGCTTGTCAAACCAAAATTGACGTTGCCGCCGAAAATCCGTTTTAAAGCAGGTGGCCAAAATAGGACTGTGATCAGAGGCAATTATCTCTAAATAATCAACCTTTGAACGTGGGAAAAGACAATGCCAATCCTCATTAGCTAAAGCACGATCTAGGCGGCATCGGACGATCTAGGCGGCATCGGACGATCTGATTATTTCGTCTATTACCTCGCCAGGATAGCTGCTCACCATAACAGGAAAACTCTAGCATTCCGCAATGTCGGATCATAGAATTAAAGGGTACAAATGAGGATATTGGTCTTAAAGCACCACCTCTTTTCTCATGATTCCCAACAAGTTCATTAAAATCGCCAATCATTAACCATGGGTCAATTCGATACGAACCAATATCAATTAACTTGTCCCAAACCTTATGTCTATGTTGAGGAACTGGATCCCCATAAACAAAAGTAAAAAATACCGTCTGTTGTCCCACAAAGGCTTGAACATCGATTAACCGATTACTTTCAAATAAAATAGAAAGTGTTATTTCATTCATAAAAAATAGCTAACCCACCACGGGAGCCGCAGGGATCAACCGAATACAAATTATCATAACCAAATTTATTCTGAAACTTTTGTAAATAAGAATAACATTTTTTTTATTCTGATAAAAATAAAATATATGGGCGGTGTTTCTTCCACAAATCTCCCAAGTACTCCTCTGTTAGGTCTGCCCCAATACCCTGACAGTTCCAACTTATGACCTTCACGTTTGAGCCGGTGGTTTCGGGAGAGCCACCATCCCCTTCTTGACTGGTCGACCGCCACCATTAGGTTTGCCATCCATGGCTTTAGTCCCTTGTTTGCCCATCCCTTTTAGTTTGAGACCCTCACCTGCAGGATTAGATAGAGCTTTAGCTAGCAAACGCTTGCCGGGAGAAGCCAATGACAAGACTGGTTTTTTAAAAATTTTCTTGACTCGAGAACTATGAAGTCTCGAACAATCACCAGCCTTGGATCCTAGATCAACCTTGCGCAAAGCAGAACTAACACAACACTTCAGATGAATCAGAGACCTCCTCCCAAATCAATCGGTAAAGAGGAGGAAAGGATACCTTGCACATTAACCTCAGATGAATCAGAGACCTCCGATCCTAAACCCCTCAAAGGTTCAGTATCCTGCCCATTCACAACATCACACTCCTGTGGGAGACTACCATCCGAGAATTCACCATCCTCTAAAAGATCATCATTAGCTTGCTCAAAATCCGAACCTACTAACCCCTTGCTATCAGCCTGGTGAGGAGAACCCTCCATTGTTGTATCTAGCTGAGTCTCCTCAATGTCCGAAGCTGCCCTGCCCGCTCCAACCACCACCTGAGCCGACTTCTCCTTAGACCCTTGCTTAACCTTATATAAAGGCTTAGGCCAAATCGACCCTGATCCCTTCTTGTTTAGATGAAAAGGAGGAACCTGACTCGTTTGCTCACCCGTAGCAACCAGAGGTCCACACTTGCCACCAACATTGCCCAACTCAGATACACCAACTGAACGTTTCTGATCACATGTCGATCCATGATGTCTGCCCTGATAGTAAGAACCGGAACTACCAGCCCCAACTGAACCATCATGTGATTGGAAACCTTGAGCCCTCTTGGCAAACTTCCTAGGTTTCTCCCATCCACCCTCATTATGAAACACCCCTTGTTTCACCATACCTTCCTGTCGCTGAATCCCTCTCTTATCATGTTGCTGCTCAAAACCCTAAACACCATCTGACTTACTAAGCTCCGGACAAACCCTCACATCATGAGTGAGCCGAGAGCAATTCTCACAAAATCCCAACAACTTTTCATACTCAAGAGTAACTATAACTTCATCCCCAGAATCAAATGGCACTACCAGTTTAAAGAGCAGGGGATTAAAGCCATTAACAGTAACACATATACTACCCGATTCTTCATCAATGCTTCGAATAAGTCCAATCTTCTTACCAATTGCCTCCAAAGTGGCAACCTCCCAAAGGTGCATCGGAATACCAGTAACTTTCACCCAGAAATTGATAGCAGAAGGATAAGTTGATGATATGATTGGCTCCCATTTAACCAAAGAGATCATCCAGCCATCAAAATGATAAGGATCGTTGTGTAAAACTCCTTGCAGGTCAGCCTCCTCTGAGAAATTGAACTGAAAGGTGTCTTGGCCCAGATCTGCTCCCACCACATTGTCCTCAAGCTTCCAAATCTTCGGCAAAGTGGATACCAAGGACTCCATTCTCTGAACCGAAGGATTCATCAGTCTCCCAATAAGGGTAAGAGAGAACTGCTGAATCCTTTGAGCCAAGACTGAGTTAGAGATCTTCACAGTCTCTGTGCGCACCAAAGGAGCCTTACCCTTGAGGAAGTTTGATTGAGCCATCAGAAATCGTCGAACAACCCAAACCACCACACACCGCCGATGACAGCCAACAAAATAGAGAAACACATTGAACAGAGACCAATGGTATAACAAGTCGTATGCAATGCGTAACATATATACCCATACGGAAACCCTAATTCTTGGAATCGTTTGGTGGGATACGCCAAACAAAAGAATCCCAAATTGCAAAACCTTCTTTAATCCCCTATCAATCCCAGATCCCACACACCAGAAGATATGGAAACTTAATCTCCCAACTCGATATGACCATCGGATCTTAGACTTAAATACCCCGATCGAAATCGAAATCCCTACCGTTAATACCGTCGAATCCAAATCCGATTCAGGGAACAACCCCACAACCCTGAAACAAATCCCTCTAACATCCCACACAGAGACATGTCTATCAAATCCGATCCAATCCCATAGATCCGACTGCAACAAGATCCCTCTTGCACAATCAGGACCTCGAGACAAAGGGGTAATCCCATTCAAAAGCAGAGACAGACTTCCGATCTGCCCCCGAAACCTCTCACCCCGTGGAGAACACGAGAGACCCTCCCTCTTTCTCCCATCGACACCCAATCCCACCATTCAAAAACCTCAAGCAGCAGTAATCGCCATCGCCATCGCCATATTGAAGTAAAAAAATAGATGGACATGTTGAACTTCTTATAAACATAATAGCACATGTTACATATATGTATATTGAAATAAGCTACGGCAATGTTTAGTTTAATACTGAAAATTTTAGAATTTATATACAAATTTATGAAATTTTAGAATTTATATACAAAATTAGCGAGATGTGTGTCTTGATATTTATTAAGGAAATTGTAGCTATGATAATATTATAAATCTATTATTTAATTGGGTAGTAGTTGCTGCACTAATCTTTATATCAATTCATATTTCATTGTCATAATAGTTAGTACATAAACTATATAAGAGTTACAGAAATGCAATAACTAAATATTAATATCTTTTATTATTTATTATATTCTTAATTGTCATTAATCATCCATTTCAATGCTATAAATATTATGGAGGTGACAAAAATGTCAACATAAACACAAATAAATAATTGCAGTTAATGAAAATATAGTGCCTTAAAACATGGATATGATTATAAATCTGAGAGTTACAAAATATTTGATAGAATATGTAAGTTAATGAAATATGTGGGAAATTTCATAAAAATAAATTCATTGTGAATAAAAAACTGATTTTTTTTGTTTTAATTATAAAATTTTCAAAGTTACTATAAATATAAAGATATGATAGAAACTTCAATCTCAACAAATTATAATTTTGAATATACATTTCCTTCTCTATTTAAACGAAATATGAATTCAGTTATTTCTCTATAAATGTTTATAAATTCTATATATTAAAATATACTTTAGTCTTTAGTAGAATGAAATTGTAAAATAATTTAAAGTAGAGTTACCTTCTAAGACTTGGTTCCATAACTTGTCAGGTGGCACTTCTGGAGTTGACAACTGTAAAAAAAACTTAAACTCCAGTTTTGTAAAACATAATATTGTCAAAATCTACCATTTATGGGCTGTGTACACATATATGGCCCAGTTTATCCTTCTCATCTATATTATTATTTTTGAAGTACATTTTGTGTTATGCCCTTGAAGTTTTGGTTATTTTATTTATTTTATTTACAACATTAACCCCTAAATTTTTTCCAAAATTAACATTACTACAGATTTTGTTTTCTAAATATTTTACATTTCATTCCAACTAAATAAATAACAGTAATCAATATGGAAATAGAAACTATCATACAGTATATTTAACTACACATTATGTTGTGTTTTGAAGATATTATATATTTGAATCATTCACAAACAAAGAAAACAACAATTTGATTCTTATTTTGTTTTCCAAAATCTGTGAGATTTGATTATTAACGTAAGAAAAGCTTCGATTAACATTTAATTAAATATTATAACTAACATATATAAACTTATGATCTAGTGTCAAATAAAACCTAATGTGCACTCAACCACGATCTAGTGGTATCGTCATAACACTTCAAGGTCGAATCCACAGAGACCAAACGATACACTATGAAATTATATAGATCGAGTACAGCTAAAGCAAAAGAAAGTTTGTGTTTCAAGTAATCGATTAAAAGCAGAAAATAAATAACGGTTTTGAAATCAAAAAAAAGTATTGGGCGTAGGGAATCAGTTGGGAGATTACAATCACAAATTTAGATGAAAGATTGGAAAAGCATTAGACACCGTTCTTAAACTCAAAACTCAATTATAAAACTAACTTACTTCCGCAGCGATAGCTAACTATGCAAAGAAATAACTAGACCCTAAACTTCCGTTTGGATCTAGCTAAACAAGCAAGCATTAAAGCTCAAGTTTTGATTCGTTCACAAGGTGCCTCAACTTCAACTTATGTTGGCTAAGGTCAACCTTGCTCACCTATGTTTCTTTCAAGTAACTCAACAACAATTTCGGTGCCCTGATGAGTTTAACCTAAGATCTTAATCTAGGTGATCAGTCTAGCTTAAGCAATAAGAACAACTATAGATGAAGAACAATAAGATCAATCCCAAATCTAACAAACCTAAGTTCAGAGAATCATAAACCCCCTTTTGAAACCCGAAACCCAATAGTAAAACTACTCAGACATAGAAATAAAAGAACAGCAAAACAAGGTTGAAGAAATCATAATTTAATTGCAAAGAGAAGTAAAAAGGGTTCAAAAATCTTCTCCAAAGAGATACAAAGGATTAGAGATCTTCTCCCAAGCTTACAAGTCTCAAAAGCGGCGTAGAATAAAAAGGTGTCTTTCTAGAGGTCGAGCCTCGTGCTTAAATAGTAAAATAAAACCCTAAAAGTCGGTTTAAAACGAAAAAGGAAAAGTTGCTTCGGGTTCGGGATCGGTCGATCCGAATGTGGATTGGCTGATCCAGAATGCTTTTTCTGTGTTTGCTCCATCTGCTAGCTTGTCCGATCGGTCTTCAACCAATTTAGCTCCAAATGCATGCTTTCATCCCCAAAATACTCAGTTTCCTTCAAAAACAACCAAGAACCTGTACAGACTCATAAACGACTAAAAAGACTCTAAAAACACACTTTGACTCAATAAAAAACTCAAAACAAACCTAAAAACTATGGTTAAAACCTATAGAATACAGACACATCAACTTAAATAAAATTTTTAACTATTACGAATATGTAAAACTAAAAAGTGTAAAATACTATATAATGTGGTTATATAGTAGATGAGTTATAAAGATGACATGTTGGAATTAATAAAATATTATGAAATTTGTGTTAATACAGGTTAAATCCTCATTTAATTACATATCAACCTACTAATATTAAAATATTTGACATAAATCAAGTTAGTTTAACTAAGATTGTGTAAAATAATTAAATCATTAGGAAAAATGTGACTTAATCACAACATATAAATTACTTATGTATTTAGTTTTCTATTTTTTTGTTATAATAACTAAAAATCAAAATAGAATCTCAAACACTAAACAAAACAAAATAAATATAACAAACAAATGATCCTGAAGTGTATTGTGGGTTAAAAAAATAATATAAATATTTATCCGCACAACAACCAGAAAATTTAGTTATTTCTCTATTTACAAAACCTTTAATATTTAACAAATAGATACAACATAAATATAAATTATAATAAAACTTATATGCCCATGGTAATCTAGTATATACACTTTTGAAGTACATTTTGGATTCTACCCTTTAAATTATACTTATTTAAATAGTTATTTACAAAGTTAATCCTTAAAAATTTGCATAAAAAGACAATAAATAAAAATATGGGAAATCAATTATATTTAATATAGAAAATCGATCGATTTAAAATATATTTTAGTAGTATGAAAATTTTTAAATAATTTAATAATCATATTATGTGATTTGTTTCTGTTAAAGTGAACAAATATATAGAAAATTACCATTGGTCAATATGATAAAAAATATATTAAAAAGAATGAAACATCTTATAATATGTTACCTTGACTCAAGTTGTTTTTTTTTAGACATGTGACATGTGACAAGTTGTTTTTTTTTAGAATTTTACAATGATCTCTTCTTTATTATATAAAGATTACACATGATTCCAACAAATGTAATATTTTGTTGATACATTGCTCACTACTGCTTTTGTCAAAATCGCTAATCTTTGAAACAATCAAGAAATTATCTTAAAACATGGAATTGCTTACTGCTTTGCTGCATAAACTCCAGAAAATATATTTGAAACTGTATTCGAGAGAGAAGATAATGAATTTGGTCTCTTCACTCTCTGATGTTGATGATGTTCTTTTCCATTATTGTTCTTCTTAGTGGATCCATCACCTATTTGGAGACACACACAATGTATTAAAATAAACAAAGATAAGATAATAAGAGATGAAAGAAACAAGTTTTTATAGGAGAGATTTTTAAACTTAGTTTACCAGAATCTAGATTGTTCGAAGCTTCTTGCAGATATGTTATTTTATTCCGTGTTGATCCATTTAACGGTGTTGTTGTGGTCTTGTTTCTTCTGGACTTTTAGTTGCATTCTCTTTTGTTGCTCTTCTAAATCTTTAGCAATCTTCTCAAAGCTCGAACAATCACAATCAATATCATATAGTAGACCAGTTGTTGTAGGAGGATCTGATTGCGGCGTTGCGGCAAACGATGTAAAAGGATCTGAGTGTATTGTTGCGTCAAACGGTGACGGATCGTTGATGAGAGAATCTGTATAAATTTAAGCATTCATCATTAGTTAGACAACCTACTGTCTAATGATCTTCTTCCCATGATGATGATCATCATTAAGTTCCCACAAGTTTGTTACTACAAAAGATATTTAATGACGTACCAGTTGTAGCAAACGGATCATTAAACACAAACCAATCTTCATGAATCTGATCATCTTGATCATGATCATTAGGTTTATGCAACTTTGTTAATTCAAAATACATAATTTGAAAACCAATATATTCTTCGTAAGCAACAAAACAGTCTTAAAACGATAAACAAAAGGGTTTGATCTTTAATCAGGTACCTGGTGGTTCAGTAGCAGTAGCACTAGTAGTAGTAGCAGTAGGATCAGTTAATTTTTTCATCAGATATATTTGCTGAGAAAGTAAATCATTAAATTTAGCTATATGACGACCCAATTCACATCGTTTGTGGTATACTTTGAAAAAATTTGGACTCTCTCTTTCAAGATGTTTCCAAACTCAAAAAAAAAAAAAAAAAAAAAAACTTTTGAGTTGTTTTGTTTCCGATTTTGAAATCCAATTGTGTTCTTTTTCGATATAAACTTACTTGCCATAGTGATATTTTGACAAATCTGGTGATGATCATAGAGATAAGTCATGGTTTGTTCCAAACTCATGTACTTTTGAATACAACGTTCGATTTTTTCCTGGACCTAAATAGAGAATTTGAGAGAGATCAGTGTCAAATAATATTTAAGAATTTGAGGAGAAACCAAAAAATCGAATCACTCATACATTATCTATGATGCTTGGAACGTTACAGTTTCCACTCATAACTTGAAAAATCTATACTTTTTCAAAAAAAAAACTTGAAAAATTCTAGACGGAGAGGTTTGTGTTTCTCAAAAGTCAAAACCTTCGGTTTATGAAGTCTCTTTCTTTCATTGATATATAAATCATGCGCCAAATATATAACTAACTTTGTTGACTTTTTAATAAATCAAAAAATTTTGATTGGTCGTTTAAAGATTCTAAAAAATGTAAATCTAACTCTCTCAAACGACTCCAAAATTTGATTGGTCGTTCTAGATTATATTGGGTTGCTTGTGTTTATCACTTTGATTATTTAATTATAAAATAACCAATATAATCTATTTTTTTGTTTTATATATTTTAAAAGTTAACTACGTACGCCAAAACAATATTGAGAACAAAAAAAAAATAGTATTTAGTTTAGATTTAATAATTAATCATATATGTTGGCATTCATGTGTATGTATGTATATATTTTGCTCATGGCTCATATAACTTTTATAAAGTATAAGAGAAATGGACAAATATTAATTATTTCATTTGAGTCTAATTATTCAACACTGATAGGAAGAAAACTGTGATTACGCATTTAACAGTGATAAGGTACCTAAGAAATATTCAAAAGACTCAAAACTATCAAATTCCTCTATATCCCAAACATTTCTTTGCACCCACAGAAATGCAGAACTCATCTGCAATGTCGGAACAATATACGTAGACCCTCTGACCTCCCTAATAAAATGCATTCACCAATGTCATAACTAAATTAACCTTTAGTTTCAGTTCATCTAATCTTGCACTTTGAGATTCCAAGACATGGACATGTCTTCACAGATGAGATGATTATATTGATACCTAAAAAGGCTGAAACATATCCATAGGAATGAAACTAGACAAAGACAACCTCAAATTTAGCACAAGGATTGTTTTCAATGTGAGTACTTAGACTCGAATTTCCCTCGAATTTGAAGTTGTACAAAGCTTGTCGTTGCGTTAGGCCAAGTGGATAAATCTTGTGTACTCTAAGCTCACTGTCTCCTCTTAAGCTTACAGGCCTTTCCTTCTTCCAAACCGGCTCATGTTTAAGAGACTTGAATTTGGTGAGAACCGCGGATTCTAGAGCTTCCTGAGTCAGATTTTTACCCCTGGATATTGGACAACAAAAAGGTTCCCCGAAAACAGTATTCCGGTTAATCCTACCCTGTGCTCTGAATAAGTGGTGAAATAGGTAAAGCTTTCTAACCTTAAAAAGATGGATTCCATTTCAAACCGGCCTCTTTCTCTAACAAAAACATGATAAACTGTGTCTGATCCTCCCCTGCTGCATTTGCATGGCCGTTTCTTGAAATTCGGGCTTTTCTCTTCTTGTTCTCGGGCCCTCGTGGCCAGGAAAATGCAGAGACGGCAAGAAGAGTGTACAGCAGCCATATCAACAAGTGCCTTGAAAGAATCTGAAGGACCCTCGTACTTCCATCTAAATCAAAACAGAAGCATGAAGAAGCTTTCAAGAAGAAGTTGTTACATATATATACAATCATTTAATAGAAAAAAAAAACTGAACCTTAGTGTCTGATTATAAGCAGCAGGATTAGCTGCCAGATACTTCATTCTCTTTGCAACTGGCTCCACATCTTCCATACTCTTAATGTGAAGGAACGAGTCTGAAGCAGGTGCGAATTCTTCTATATTTGGAGGACCAACAACCACCGGGACGGATCCTGAGAGGAAATGTTGAAAACGTGTTTATGGAAACAAATACTTCTTTGTCTAATGACATAACCAACAAGAACTTGTAAGATATGCTAACAGAGACAGACTAAAACATACCAGCAACTAGGGATTGGAAGAATTTCTCAGTGACATAATCCTCCTCGTTAGTGTTCTCAAAAGCCAAACTGAATTTGTATCGCTTAAGAGCTTCAACCTTGTCAACTATATGAAATTTAAAAACAATCAAACTGACAACTCATTTTTAATCCAAATCTCTAACTTGAACAATTTACTTCAATGTCTACGTTACCTTTTCCATCCCGGTTCCGATGACAACCACCATAAGAATCAATCTTGATGTTAGTCTTCATCAGGCCTTCAAGTGCTTGTAGACGAAAGTTCCGAGCACCACAATTGGAAATAAAAGCAGCTGCGATAGCTTTCTCGGTCTTTGGCTGTACTGGCGCCATAATATCATATTCCGCCCACGAAAAATACCCAACAGGAACATCTGATGATAGACTAGTGGTCATCACAATATCATAACCTCTCCTGAAGAACAAAACAGCCCCATTTATATATACACATCCTACCAAAGCAAAAAAAAATTGTCATGGAAACACGTTTAAAGCACTGTTGAGATTGTGCTTACCCACCGTCGTGCCTGAGCGAGATCATTTTCTGGATAGTACTGTGCTGACTCCATGGAACGGATTATACTAAGAGTTCCAGGTTGTTGACCTAATCCAAACGCAGCATCCGGTGTCTTACCTGAACTATCTCCAAATGTACAATCCATAGAACACGATTGAAAGTCCTATCAATTGAGAGACAGTAATGATATCAATAACCCAATTCAGAAATACAAATTAGAAACTTCTTAACGTACTTAGGTTCTCTAGACTAAAACAATCAATCAAGCTTCTATAACTTTAAGCCCAAAAAGGAATGAATGATCAAAACATAAAAGATTTTTAGCTAAAGAACAGAACAAACCCAATCTTAACAGAGCAGTTTTGATTAATTATACCTTTGATCCACCAGAGATAAAAATCGGATCTTTAGTGAAATCTCTAGAATAAGAAACTGAATCTTCTCTCGTCAACCACTCCTCGCAGTGGTCCGTGAACAATCCGATCTTCTTCCGATCGGATCTAGCCGGAGGAGACTGCGAGAGTGATGAAGGAGACTGGGTGAAGAAGTCGGTCAACGTATCGACCAAAGCGACTTTATCGAGCCGACCCAGGAACCCGATCTCAGCTATAACTACCAGAGCAACGCAGATTGGTAGCAAATTCGACAACTTTCGCTTGATTGATGTAGATGGTGAAGAAGAAGATGATGAAGATGATGATGAAGAAGGAGAGCCATTGGCACTGGCTCCTCCTGATTCAGCTCCAATCCTGGGTCCTCGAAGATTCGAGAAAACACCCATTTAACGAAACGAGAGAAGGAATCCAAAGGGGATGAGAAGATGAGAAAAGTTTTTGCCTTTTTGGAGAGGATTTAATGAAATGAATGAATGTTCTGTCGTTAAATTGATTGATTTGGTATGTTGTTGTGTTTTGGGTTTAATGTTGTTTGTTTTGATTTTATTTGATTGTATCATACGACTTTGAGATTTAATTTTAGTAAAAATATGAGAAATGTGATGTGAATAATCAAAAGCTTAGCTTTAAAAGTCAATGCACTAGTTTTATGGGTCATCGACAGAGCCTGAATTCGCCACGTATAGTTTTTGAAGTTTTGATTGGCCTAGCTAAAGTAGCTAGGTGGTTTTTGTAATCCTTCATGTTACGTCCGCCCGGGTTCGGACTACCCAAAGTGAGTGTTTAAAATGTGGATTTATGGAAATCTATTAGAATTCAATTAAACAAGTCAGACCACCTTACCCCACGAAGGGATTACATGGTAGGATGAAAAAAGATGACTCTCCACAAGTTTCACAATGTGCAATTTTCACTGATGATTCTTATATGAGTCATAGTGAGGCAATGAAGCATAGCCTTATTCTCAACTTTCGAGATTACTACATGCATCACTCTTCATCTTCCGATAAGTCTTGCACCATGAATTTATATGAAAATACATTTTTGGGGAATCAAACACCAAAATTGATGGTGTAAAAGCTTTTAAACCACTCTAAGCCCAAGTATTTTCACATATTGATGAAAAAATGAGATTACTTTTTAAGGATTTTTTTTGATATTTTGGTGAAAATTTTATATGGCATTTAGTTAATTTTCATAAGATTATATGCCTTTTTCAGAAAAAAAGTTTTTACACTCTTATTATGGTAAAAAGTAAAAACTCATTTGAAACTGGAAATTGTTATTTAATAAGTAAAGGTTCTTAAGAATTTTCTCTCCCTTTTTACAAAAAAAAATCTTTGTAACTCTTTTCTGAATCCTAGAAGAGAAACAATTATCAGCCAATTTTTTTTGTTGTAAACATTATAAAACTCTAGCTTTTTTTTCATTTAAGCCAATGTAAATTTAACATAATTCATTGAGATAATTATAAAAATATTTTTTTTAAAAAACATTTCTACGTAAATATATGGTCGTAAATATTATTTTCACAAGTGAATACATTAAAATAATTTCACATATACTTATAAACAAAAATTAATTTTGTATTGTCAGATTCATTTTACTATCTTCTCTTTATAAATATTGTTTTCGAAACTAAAATTGTAAGAGATGGCTTTTTTTTTACAACAAGTATGGTTTCAATTGTCTAAACTCATTTTCTTATATAACAAAATTTGTTTCTTTAAATTTTAATCTATCGATAAATTAGTAAAATATCGTATTTTTCGTCGGCTAATGTACCTCTTCGAAGTTCCAAACAGGTAGGTGAATTTTTTTGACTTTAGGATTCATTTCTTGTCCCAAATATTCACTTATAACATACCATATTTTCAGTAGATATGCGTAATTTTTCTACCGCATGTACATTCCCATAATGATGCGTAATTTTATTTCCAAATTTAGCACATCATTGTTAAATTAAATATGACTATATCCAAAATCTTTATTGTTGTATAGATTATATTTGGTAGTTAAGATATTCTTGTACACTAAATAAACACATATCAATGAGATTAACTCCTCAAGGAGATTATTCACAATCTTACAATCATCTCTAAAATTCTAAAAATAGCATCATATTTCAAAATTAGATTCTAAACTTTAAACTCTACTCCTAAAAACTATTCCCTAAATGTAAAATATGCAACACAAACATAAAAACAAAATGATATAAATTAATTTAAAATATTGTAATTGTGTTAATTAGTGTTATTTTGGAAATTTTGTGAAATGTGTGATAGAAAATTTATTTTAGTGCTACTTTAAATATAAAAAATATGATATTTTTGAAGTAGTAGGGTTTAGTATTTGAAGTTTAGTATTTATAATTTCGTCATTTTGTATATAAAAAATGGACAACAAAATATGATATTTTTGCAAATAGTATAGATAAAAAAAATATTTTCGCAAACGCTCCAATAAAGTTTAACATTATAAAAGGAATGATCATATATATAAATGAAGGTGGACTGGTAGAGTCTATCATGGTTTGATGCTCATTCTATACGCTGGCCAGGCCAACGTGACACAAAAGTAGACTAATTCTTTTAAATAAGTTATCAAATTATAAAAGATGTATACATAAGAAATCATATCAGATATCATTCTTGTGAGCGTCGCTCTTTTTCCTCCCAAATAGTGAAACCCTAGTTTTTCAGATTCGTGACTGGGAAGCCACTCTAGTGGTTGGTGCTTCTCGCTGACACCGTCAGTGGTCGTTTGTGTTGTAGTTTTTTTGGTTCTGCAATTCTTTTATCCCTTGTAATTTCGTTTGGAGAAGGGCTTATCTTGTTAGAAATGGTAGATCTTCACGGCGAGGGTGTTTGGTTCTGTCGGTGGTTAGCTTCTCCAGAGAGGGTTGTTGTTGGGTGTTCGAGATTTGTAGATCTGGCGGTGCTCTGTTTTTGTTGGTGGATCTCGAGGTTGGGTTTTCGGGAATCCATGGCCATGGTCTCATCTGTTTTTGCTGTTCGGTAAGCTGGCCTTCTGGCCATTCCTCTTCGACGTCTTGTTAGGGATAGATGGAATTGCTTTAGTTGGTGTTTGGTAGTGGTAGCTTTATGGTGGTCCTTAGTAGTATTGAGGTAGTAGCTTTCGTTTGGGATGTTTCAGCTCCTTGCTAAGCAGAGGTTTCACTTTGTTTGAATGTTATGGTAGAACCGTAAGTTTGCCGAGTTCCTTCTTCTTCTTATTGTTCATCGTGGGTGTTAGTCTTCTCCTTTTACGTCGGTCTCGTCTATGTGATTGGTGTTCTACGAGAAGTTAGGGCCTCTCTCCTCGCGTTTTGAAGACTTCTAGTCTGACGTTCTTGGGCGTATCAACGTCGTCGTCCCTTCGGAAGTGAGTGGTCTTGCTTGCCGCGTTATGAAGTCCCTGGTTCTTGGTTACGAGAGATCGGCACTCATCGTGTTAGGAGGTGGTTGATGTTACTCTTGAGTTGGCTGTGGGCATCCTTGGTAAATCTCATCCATTTGTGCCTTAGAAGAAAAGGTTCTTAGTTCTTTTGGTTCTATTGTTTCTCCTAAGGTTTTATGGCCGGTTGCTTTTGTTCTTAGATTAAGGTTGTTGTCCTCTTTCGTTCTAGTTATCAAAATGCTCTGTTATGTATGATTTTCTTTAGTTCCTTTGTTAGTTTCCGGGGAAATCTTGTTTTCCTCCGGCTTTTGACTCCGAGGACATTTGTGTAGTCCGCCGGCTTAAGCCTCTCCTCTTTTGGGCGTAGTATCCTACTTTGTATTCTACTTTGGTTAGAACCAAGTTTATGAATAATAATATGAGTTGACAAAAAAGAAATCATATCAGATACACCAAAGTCATCAATTACCCAAATGAGGGAGAGGGCAAATTTCCATATTTGGAAGTGAATTGTATTAAACTCGACGCAACAGTCTTCTTCTTTTGGGTTGCTTGCTTAGATATATAACTATGTATGTGGACCCAAAATAATCAGTTGCCACACTTCTGCCTTTTGTGCAACAGCATTTTTGTGTATAATAATCCCTAATTTTTTTTTCTGTTCAAGAACGTCCAACATGAGAGAGAGTATGATACTAAAATGAATGGGAACATAATTCTAAAAAATTTTGGGTGTGAATGGTTGCAGCGGTTGGGGCGGACAAATCCATCTGCGGATCAGACCGCTTTTTATTTACCATTCATCATGTGTAGTCCACAGTGGTGCGGTCTATAAAAAACAGAAACAAAACCGCAGCGGACTAACTGCGGACCGTTTTTCTTTACAAATAGAGTTGGACCGCTGCGGTCTATTGTCCACACTTAGAACTGGGCGGTCTGGTCCGTAGACGGATTTGTCCGCCCCGACCGCAGTTACCATTCAGACCCTTTGTTTGTCGGGAGGTATTGTATAGAGAAAAGATACTACTATTAATATTTATAATTAAGGAACCTATCTAAACTTCAATTCGGTTAATTCAGGTAACAAATAATATATGCCCAACCCTAACTAAACTTAAGTAGCAACATCTCAAAAGATTAATGTGGATCTCTACTAAACTAATTCTCTCCATTGTGTGAAGAAGGCAAGAAGTCAAGAACACCCATCAGCGACTAAAGTTCTCTCACACGTTACAGCTTCTTATTGGATAGACACGAACGTGGATGTCAGCTCAATTAAGTGACTATTTTTTTAAAAAACAAAAATTTAATACTAATAATTAAAACGAGATATTTATTTTGTTTAGTAGCTGTAGTAGTAGTAGTACTACCAATATAAAAGCGAACACAAAATATCTAAAAATATAGTATTAAAATAAAATAAAAAACCCTCAAGAGGAAAATGATAACTTACCCCCTTAAAATGGCAGTTCGTGTCGAGGTTACTACAAGCACACTTGTCGTCTCCCTCCCTCAGCAAATCTCCGTTTTCAGCAATCGCCAATAAACATTAGGTGAAGCTTCCCTTTTAATCCTTTTTTCTTTTTTTCATTTACTTGGAATCTGTCTTTTTCTTATCTTATCATCATCTTTGTATAGTTCCCGTTTTTTTATTGGTCCGATTCATATTATCTGATCTGTTTTTTTTTTTTTTTGTGTGTGTGTGTGTGCTAAATCGAGTAGTAGTAATGAAACTATTAGTACTGGAACTAGAGTTATGAGTCTTCTTCTTCTCCAACAAATTTTTGTTTTGGTTTGAGGGTTTATAATCTGATTTGTTGTTATTCCGGATTCTTGAATAGATCCGTCATCTTCTTGATCTACCTTTTGGGTTCTTTCAAAAACTTTCAAGAAATGGTCAATACTATGGATTTTGGTTCAGTCTTGTTTTTGTTTAGGATTTCTCTGAAACCAAGGTCCAAGGATCCAGTTTTTACCCTCTGGAAATCGAATTTTTGTGATATGTTTATCGCTCCTGGCTAAAACTATATAAAGTTAACATATTTCTATGAAAGTTTCTCTCTTTTTTGCTTTGGTGTTTACTTGCTCTTATGAAAGTATACTTAAAACACACTGTGACGCAGAGAGGGTTGTTTTACTCTTATACCTGTTTTCAGTTTTATCTTAACTGTCTGGTCTTACTCTCTCTCTTTTAGGTAAAGCTAGAAAAGGTTGTTTTTTTGGACTGAAGAAGTGATTCTTTGTGAAACAGAAAAAGAAGCATGGGTACTCATATAGATTTCGACAACTTAGGAGTTGATTCTTCTGGTGGGAATGGGTGTAGTACTTACCAGTCAAAGCCATTGGCGAGGCAGTCTTCGTTATATTCCTTAACGTTTGATGAGCTTCAGAACACCCTAGGTGAGCCAGGGAAAGATTTTGGGTCAATGAATATGGATGAGCTACTGAAGAACATTTGGACTGCTGAAGAAGCTCAAGCCTTTATGACTACTACCCCATCTTCAGTTGCAGCCTCGGGACCTAGTGGTTTCGTTCCAGGAGGGAATGTTCTACAGAGACAAGGCTCGTTGACTTTGCCTAGAACGCTTAGTCAGAAGACTGTAGATGAGGTCTGGAAACACTTGAATTCGAAAGATGGTAGTAATGGGAATGGTAGGACTGATGTGCCTGAGAGGCAACAGACTTTAGGGGAAATGACTTTAGAAGATTTCTTGCTCCGTGCTGGCGTTGTGAAAGAAGATACTAACTCTACTCAACAGAACGATAACAGTAGTGGGTTTTATGCTAACAATGGTGCTGCTGGTTTGGGGTTTGGATTTGGTCAGCCGAATCAAAACAGCATATCTTTCAACAGCAACAATGATTCTATGATCTTCAATCAAGCACCTGGTTCAGGCCTCAAAGTGGGTGGAAAAATGCAGCAGCAGCAGAAACCACATCAGCAGCAGCAGCACCCATATCAGAGATTGCCTCCAACTATTTTTCCAAAACAAGCGAATGTAGCATTTGCGCCTGTAAATTTGGTCAACAGAGGTTTGTTTGACGCTGGTGTAGATGGTCCGGTTAACAGTAATATGGGAGGAGCAGGGGTTACTGTTGCAACTACTTCTCCTGGGACAAGCAGTGCAGAAAATAATACTTGGTCATCACCAGTTCCTTATGTGTTTGGTCGAGGAAGAAGAAGCAATACGGGCCTGGAGAAGGTTGTTGAGAGAAGGCAAAAGAGAATGATCAAGAATCGTGAATCAGCCGCTAGATCAAGGGCTCGAAAGCAGGTAAAGTGTTAATATAACCAAACTGGCAGTACTGTTTTCTTTTTTAGAACTTTCATATTGATTTTGATATTCCTGTTAACCTCAGGCTTATACCTTGGAACTGGAAGCCGAGATTGAAAGTCTCAAACAACTGAATCAAGATTTGCAGAAAAAACAGGTTTTTTTAACAACCATTTATTATCTTTGTATTGATTCTGCATATAGAATCTAGCTGGCTCAGTTCTTTAACAGAGGTTTCCTGTGTTGCAGGCTGAAATTATGAAAACTCAGAACAGTGAGGTAAAAAAAGTCTTCCCTCTACGTATTTGGAGATACTTTTTTATTAATACGTTGTGTGTTTGTCTAAATGTGTGCCTATTGTCTCTTTGATAGTATTGTTAACTGATATTGCTTCTTGAATTTTCAGGTGAAAGAATCGTCGAAGCCGCCTCCATTGCTGGCCAAAACACAAAGCTTGAGAAGAACCCTTACTGGTCCGTGGTAAGAAATTGAAATGAAAGCAAGAAGACCCTGGTAATGTGATACAACATCAACCAAAAGGAAGACATTTGGAGACTAATATGTAATAGAAGATAGTGCTACTGTACAGGAGAGATTACAGAGACACTTACAATGTAGAAATCTTTTGAGCTGAATCTAACTAAGAGTGCAGAGTATGAGAGAGCTTTCAATATGAATTCATAATTTTTATAAAATATTATGTAAACTTTCAATTCAGCTATAGAGAAGAAGTAACTTAACTCAGAAAGAGAATCCATTTATTGGAGAGTGAGGTAAACTCTGGCTGTAATGTGACCTGGAGGTTGTACTAGATGATGGACCAAATACCCTGGAATCACCTCTTCGAAATCTCAAGTTACTTCTCTTCCTACTATCCCAGCCTATCTCTCCCTCAACTGCTTTAGCGAATGCACTATGCAATGGATCACAGCTTTCACACAGCAGTCTCAGGACTTGCTTAATAGATGGCCTAGACCGGCCTTCTTTCTCAGTACACCATCTCACTACAGCCACAACTGCTTCAAGCTGTTTTACTCCACCATCATCAATAGAGTCGTTGATTCTTGGGTCTACCAACTCTCGGTGTTTTGATTTCGTCAACAAAAACCGCTGAGACATTTCCACAAGGTTCATACCTTCATCAACTGCTCTTCTCCCGGTTACGAGCTCCAGCAACACAACTCCATAGCTGTACACATCACTCTTCTCTGTCAGCTCTTGCGTAACTACGTATTCCGGATCTACATAGCCTGAAAAGGAACTTGCAAATTTTAAAAATTCAGTTTCCATCAAAAGGAGTAAAGGTATTTTGTTCTAGTATCTCTCCCTGACCTGGAGTTCCACGGATATTTGTATTCACTGGCTCAAAGCAAATAGAGCCATCTCTAGACGAATGTGCAAGGCCAAAATCTGAAAGCTGCACCAAGAAAACGTCATAAGCTAGTTAGCCAAGTCAAAAAGGTTTTTCTTACATAGAAGATGTTGCTAAGATATTATATTGCTTGATTCCTCATACCTTAGCGACAAAGTTCTCATCAAGTAATATATTGCTTGATTTGATATCTCTATGACAGAGAGGAGGATCACAGTAGAAATGAAGATATTCCTAGAGGAGAGAACAACGTGCAGCCAAGAACCAAAAACTGTAAAAGATATATTATCAAATCAGTTTACAAAGGAAATGTGGATGAAAGACTTCGGAATATTTACCAAAGCATTTGCCACATCGATTGCGATTTTCATTCTTGTTCCCCAACTTAGTGGAGGCTTTCCAGTGGCTGCAAAGAAAAAAATTGAAAGAAGAAACGTTTTCAACACTCTGGATTTCTTAAAGTTAAGGTATAAGAAGCATATACATACCATGTAAATGATCTTTTAAGCTGCCATTTTCCATATAGTCATAGACCAGGAACCTGAAAGATTGGAAAAAAGAAAGTAGAAGATGAGAATGAATACTCTAAGGTAAATGCAGAAGGCAAAAAGCAATGTATGATTCTTGACCTTTCTTTCTTGTTGATACAAAATCCTTTCAAAGCAACAAGGTTACGGTGATGGAGCTTAGCTAAAAGCTCTATCTCTCTACAAAAATCTTGGTCAGCTTGTTCAGAAACTTTGTTCATTCTTTTTACTGCTGCAATCAATCCATCCCTCAGCTCAGCTTTGTAAACAGTCCCAAACCCTCCCTGACCAATCACCGTGTTGAAATCATTCGTTGCATTTGTCATTTCTTTGTAGCTGAATTTTCTGGAAGCTGAAGAAGAATCATCTGCAGATAAAGGTTAAGGATTGGTAGGAATGGGAGTTAGATCTGTCCCTAGTTCCCCTAGCCCTAGATTAAGGTTACTTGAAACAGGATAAAAGTTTTTTTCAAGTCTTTTTTCTTTGGTATGACATAACAAAAGAAAGAAATCACTTTCTTTTTTTTGTTCCCCTACCTTCATGAAACTTGAATACAGGCAGGGAAGAAGGAACTGATTTTGTTGACTTTTTATCCAAGCTCTCGGATTCATCGAGTTCCCGGTTCTTTTTACGGATAAGAATAACCAGTACTACAAGCATGGTAAGAGCAACAGCTGTAACAACAATCCCAATGGTTGGAACCATTGTTAAGTGATATGGATTGGTGCTTCTACTTGTAGTCATTTGAGAATCACTGTTGCTTGGGCTAATAGCACCAACCGTGCTTGGGCTAATAGCACCAACCGTGCTTGGAGAAGGTTCTGGACTTGCCAAAGGTGGAAATGACTCTGTCAATATGCGAATGCAAATCAGACAAAAACAGATTGCTCAAAAACTTAATGTGATACTATGGAAAGTTGCAGTCATGTGTCTGACCTGAAGGAATGCTAAGCTCCGTCACTTGAAAGAAACAACCAAGAAGTTCAAGACCCGATGCATCGTCAATTCGGCTTGCTAATGTAGCGTAAGTTGCGTCACGACAAGTACTCAATGTAATGTTATTAGTGTCTGGACCAATGAGATCACGAAGGTAAGTGATACCAGAATTCAAACACTTCCTGCATTGGTTTCCAGAGGAAAGTGGAAGTCTGCAATTTCTTGAAACATGTCCAAACTCTGGAGACTGATGCATTTGTCTTACAGTGGTTCGACCTTTACAGTCGTACTTAACAAGGATCTTGGTTCCTAAACCGCAGAAACTAGTAGCGTTTCTCGAGACTCCGTACTGCTCCATGGTTCTAGAGATGGAAGCAATGCAGGTTTCAGATAAATCTGATGTGACTCCAAGATTACTTGACAAGTTAGCGTAACGAGCCACGGATACCGCAACAAAAGCGTTCATGTAGCGACAACATTTGCCTCGGTTGGTTATGTTGGAGCACACAGAAGCTACTAGTGTGAAATTTGATGAACTGAAATCTAATGGACAATCTGCTAAAACACAAACAACAATGCAGCATTACATTAGTGTCTTGTAAGAAAGAAGAAACCATTTTTAAGTTTCAAAACCTATAAAGATCAGTCCAAAAGTTTCAAGTTTTTAACTTTCTAACCACAGTAGCTTTGAACAAACAGAAGCTTGAATCAGAAAGCTTTATTTTTTATGCTTTCTCAAGATCTGACTTCAATTTCAAAAACAGAGTTTGCATGTAAGCAACTCTAATGAACCAGAACTATGCAAATTCCCATCGAAGACTCAATTTAGTCAAAGAAAGCAACAAAATTTACAAAACCCAGAAGCTCAGAATTCAACATTAACATCACAAGATTATGAAAATGAAGCTTTTGAAGAGAAGAAAACAGAGGAAAATCGAAAAAGATTTAACCTTTAGCCAGTATTAGTGAAGAAGGCAATTGGGTTGCAAGTAATGCAATTAATGCCAACAAGAAAGCTTGACTATTCATCACCATGGCCAAGAGTCAAGAGAGCAAGAGAAGGAAAGAGAGAGAGAGAGATTATAAAAGGAGTTAACGGAAGGTCCCTGTGTGAATATGACATTCGAGGCTCTGTATTACTCACTGACAAGTGACAAGGAAACAGACAAATTCTAGAGTTATCAACTTGCTGATGCTATAGTTAATTCAATTCGTGATCAAAATTTGAAGAAATTGCAGAACAAAACCCCCTAACTTTATCATTTCATCTCGTTTTTAACCTATTGGTTTGGTTTTATTACGTAGTATACCACCACGGTCCACGGTAATGGGCTCAATGCAACACTAACTTGTGAATGTTTATTCAAAAGTTGATATTTAGATTGTTTCTTTCATGTGAAATGATTTGGACCAACACAAATACATGATTAGGAGTTAGGATTAAAAATTGAAAACAAGTTGAAATTGGAGGTCGCATGTTTCTATCATCATGTCTCATGCCATTCCGGTAATTATTAAATGTTGTTTGTTTTCATTCGTTTTTAGATATTTAAGTAAAACACATCCGTTGCTCATAATAACAGTTGTTCTTTGTATGATTGTTTCTACAACTGTTAAAATTAAATACTTCATCCGTTTCAAAATATAAGATGTTTTAGAGATTTCGGTTTGTTTCATAATATAAGATGTTTTCAACTTTTTAGGCAACTTTTAGATTAATTTCATATTTTTTATTAGTTGTTTTATGCAGTCTTGTTTTTGATTGGTTAAACTTTTTAAAAGTATATATTCCTTATTATGCGTACTTTGAGCCAAAACATCTTATATTTTGAAACGGAAAGAGCATTAATTTCATAGCAAATCTTCTGCTTTGTGATAAAAGAGAATAATTATTAGACCTTTGTCCTTTCCTTGGAGTAAAGGAAAGGTATTGTTTGTTAAATAAAAGAACAAAATTAAAACAAGCATTTATGAAGTGTTTGGTGAAGCGACAGCGACCTAGAGATAAAATGGCTTAATGGGTTCATTCGAGGGCTTTGGGATTGATCCTGAATTATCCTAATTTTAGTTTTGGGTATAAATTCTTCATCGAATTCAAAAAAGAAAAAAAATGAGATGTAAGAAGCAATGCAATGTGAACCCAAATGGAAATGGTCTACATAACGTTGGTAGGGTCACTCACATGTGCACACCCTGTCACATATCTCAGAGACCTTAACTGCACAATTTTTTTTTTTTGGTTAGGTATTTTAGTATTGTATGAAATTTTATCCCTAAAATATTGTAGTAATGCCATAGACAAAGCGTTTATATGGTCATTGAAAGCGTTAAATTTATATAACTAGGGTTGGAATAAGTCAATCATTTATAATATCAGGCCTGTTCTGGACCTATCGTTACGTAATAATGTAGATTCTATGATAGTAGAAAAGGTTATACAAGTTACCGATAAATTGTATGAAAAAAATGAAATAAGAAGAGATGTACTATAAAAGATTTTAAGGAGTCGCGTTGCAAATGTGAATGTGGTATGAGCGCTGAGGTTTGGGGTCCCCTAACCAATAAAAACAAGGTTATCGTACCGTTCTTGAATAAGAAAGAACGGATTGTTTTTTTTTTCTTTTCAAACTTATATCAAAATCATTCGTCCTTGTGCCAATATTTATAACGTGGAGTTGGATTCATACAATATCTCCCAAATTGATCTGTACTCCAACCAATATCTTTGATATTTTTTGGAAATAGTTTAAGAGTGTTTTTGGACTTGGTTTAGAATGGTAGCAAAGTGGGCTACCTTGGGCCGGTTATTCTTTTAGTTGAATGGATCGATGGTTTATATTATAAAGATAACAAAATAAAGAAAATTTATTTAATAATTATAGGGAAAGAGGGTGGAGACGGAGATGCGGTGGAGACGATGGTGTAACGAGACGTAACCTGCGGGAGTCCTCCTCCCAGGGCTTAGACAAGCTCTTTTGGGCAATTTAAATTGCCTCTTTTGGGGTTTTCTTATTCACTTCAAATCAATGATGTTGATACAATGACTTGAGACTCTATTTATAAGGCCAAAACGAAAAGATACGATCTAATCCTAACTCTAGTGTGATAAACATGTGAGACTTATCACAATTAGAAGAAAAACCAAAACCCAAACGTAAATAATAAAAAGACTTGTGGAACACGCAACACAACACCGACTCATGTGTTCCACATTTGACAAACACCAAACGATGCACTGCATCACTTTTGTTATGACTTCCATAGTTCCATTATCAACGTTGTGTTGTGAATAGATTGCACGCAAAAACTAGGATGCTAGTTAAAAAAAAAAAAAACAAACTAGGATGCTAATATGCTATTTTCTCGTATTGATAAGGTGTCATTTTAGAACTTAGGAGTTGTTTTATAAAATTGTTTGCATAATTATTGCATATTTTTGATCAAAATTCTACTCTTATCCATGTTATTATAGTAGTTATGAAAGGTTTATAGTGCGTTTATTTATTTATTGTTTACAACTCGAACACGCACACTACCAGTATAATAATAGTGAGTGGTGTATTAACAAAGAGTTTAATCGAAATTTTAATAACCTTATAAAGTTTTTATTTAGATTTGAGATGTTCACAACCAAACCACATCAGTGTAAATAACATTCTAGCGCAATTGGCTCAGTTAGTTAGAAGAGTAGTTGAATAAGTCTTCATCTATTTAAATTCGCAATTAACTAGTCTACATTTGGAAGAAGAAGAAAAAAAAGACTCTTTTATCAATAACCACTCGAATCATCTTAACTTAACATGGAAAACATTAGAGAGAACCAAAATGCTCTTTTAGGGTTTCAAAAAAAAAAAAAAAAACACAGTTGGTCGAGTTCTAGACGAATGGTAATTCTCCTTTCTTGAGAGACTGAAACAATGGGACATATAAATATTTAATATAAAATGTAAATAATAAAAAGAAAGATTTGATGAAAAAAGACGAAAAAAAAAAGAGGCACACCAACAAACCCACTTTTGCAGCCCCATTTATTATTATCATCATCATCATGTCTTCACCGACACGCGCGCACTTCCGTTCACTCTATTTCTATCCTTAAAATCCTCTGACCCATTTTTCTTGGTCTTAAGAATCTTCACGCAAATGCAAACCCAACATTTTTATCCAACAGTGATTATGATGAATGGATGATGATGATAAAGTAGCTAACACTTTCTTCTTCTTCTTTAGATTTTTTTGGATTCTTTTTACTATCTTGGCGTAGATAACTATGTTTCCAAGACTACTACTCGTCCTTCTCGTAGCTCTTCTGATTCAATCTTCTTTCCTTTTAGATATATCCTCTGCTCTCCAGGTAACCAAAAATCTCATCAAATTTTAGTTTACAACACTTACGACAGAACAAAAACAGAGGATCTTTTTTCTTGATTTGTTTTGGTTATGTATCTTAGGAGGGGAAAACATGTATAGCAAACAGAAACTGTGACGCTGGTTTACATTGTGAAACATGTATAGCCAACTCTGGTTTCAGACCCAGATGCTCCCGAACCCAACCCATCAACCCCATCTCCAAGGTTCAAACTCTGTTTCATCAATCTGTACTTGTATAGATAAATCTTTCGTTTTTATTGATAAATAAAATTGGATTGAATTTGTATATACGAACAAAAGACGAAGGGATTGCCTTTCAACAAGTATTCATGGTTAACAACACATAACTCGTTTGCTCGATTGGGGGAAGTGTCAAGGACCGGTTCTGTCATTTTGGCGCCTACTAATCAGCAAGATTCAATCACAAGCCAACTCAATGTAAAACCTTGCAACAACGTTTCAAAACAATGTTCCAAAATTTAGCAAACCTTTTCTTTCAAAAGTGTGAATACTTTTTGATGTGTTTTGTTGAATTATTACAGAATGGTGTAAGAGGGTTTATGCTCGACATGTATGACTTCCAAAACGATGTCTGGCTTTGCCATTCTTTCAATGGGATGTGTTTCAATTTCACCGCTTTCGTAAGTTTTTTGATACATTTTATGTTCATTGTCTGGTTCACTGGACACTGTTGAAGATTTTTTACATTTATGATTGTTTGTATTGTGTGCAATGTGGCTGCAGCAACCGGCGATTAACATTTTAAGGGAGTTTCAAGTGTTTCTAGAGAAGAACACAGAGGAAGTTGTAACGATTATCATCGAAGACTATGTGAAATCGCCTAAAGGTCTCACGAAAGTGTTTGATGCAGCTGGTCTACGTAAGTTCATGTTTCCGGTAGCTAGAATGCCTAAAAATGGAGGGGATTGGCCTAGGCTTGACGACATGGTACGTCAAAACCAACGGTTGCTAGTTTTCACATCCGATTCACGTAAAGAAGCAACCGAAGGGATTGCATATCAATGGAACTATATGGTTGAGAATCAATGTGAGTACTCTATATGATGCAAAACCATATTATCATATAGTAAATTTTTATGAACATATTTTTCGTTAATGAATGAAAAAAAAAAAAAAAAACTGCAGATGGAAATGGGGGGTTGAAGGTAGGAGCGTGTCCGAATAGGGCACAATCAAAACCGATGAGCGATAAATCGAAATCTCTTGTTCTTGTGAACCATTTCCCTGATGCCGCGGATTTGATAGTTGCATGTAAACAAAACTCGGCTTCTCTTCTTGAATCTATCAAGACATGTTACCAAGCCGCGGGACAGCGTTGGCCTAACTTCATAGCAGTCGATTTCTACAAGGTACATATATATCGGTAGTTGTAGGTTATGGAAATTGTCTGGATTTCGTCTTATTGATTTGTGTGTGTGTGTGTGTGTGTGTGTATGTGTGAGTTCAGAGAAGCGATGGTGGAGGAGCTCCGCAAGCGGTTGATATTGCTAATGGCAATTTGATGTGCGGTTGCGATAACTTTGCAGCGTGCAAGGTCATTTTCTTTACCTGTTTTGAATCTGAAGCCATTATGTAAATTCTACAGTTTCTTAAAATTTTCAATATAATATGCAGGCTGACGGCAAGTGTGGATAGTAAGAAAGACTGAGCCACCGGACTGGAGGCAACTCCCATAACCTCTGTGTATTGTGTTATTTCTTCTCCCATAAAGTTTTTAGTGTAGTAACGGTTAGATTTGGTGTTTGGATTTTTTAGAGATTAGTGTAATGGCTAGTTTCATTATTCTACATTCCCAATCATATACGAACTAATCATTAAAAATGTCAAAGGCAAAGATACACGCAGGTGAATATATACAAATGTTAAACGCAAAGTTATATAATAATAACTAAAAACCATAAATGAAAACATATGCTATTTGACCATGAAATGTAATACTCCTTATTTATTTAGGATCACCATCTCTTCTCTGAACATAGGAACATAAGAGTATAGTTTCTCCTACTGATGTCAAAACGCGATAGAATGTCGTATCAACTACAATTTAATTTATCAAATAGTTTCAAATTTTTATAATTTTTGTTGTTGACGAAAAGGTTATGAACCTGACCCATACTCTAATTCGGGACCAAAACATGTAATGTAGTCCTTTTTCATGTGTCACAGGAACTTGTGACTTCTATGTTTTTGTCTTTAGTGTTTTTCTTATTGAGTTACCGACATTTGGTATCTTTTTTTTTTATACATGAGTCGAAATGCCCGGGAAGTCCTTACCACTAAATCAACTGGAAAGGTTTACTACATCTTTGACACTCACCCTCATGACCCGTGAATACAAGCCCTTCCTTTCACCTCTTACATTATTCTTACTGTATCCATGTTTACCCTAGCTAGAAGTCTTTGTTGGAATGTAAATTTTATTCAAGATAAACTTATGTACATCTGCCTTGTTTTAGAATTTAGTTAATATTAAGAAGGTTTAGAGAATAATAGGATGACAACAAAAGAAGAGACATTGACATGCCTCTCTCTTTCATTGCTGAGTACCAAATGATTTGTTATTGCTCCAAAAACCATAAAAGTTTTAATGAATATAAAAATAAGCTGTAAACTGGTGTGCCGTATTTTTGTTCCAATAATACATGGTTCAACTTGATTCTTTTTACAATAGTTGCCAAATATTAATTAGAGATAACAACATTGCAAAACCATGTTCACAAAAAGAACCATATTAACTCGAGTAGATCCATTTAAGAATTTCCAAAACATAAAATAAAAGGACATTTGAACAAAATAAATAAATAAATAAAAGGAAAATACTTGGGTACTGGGTGAATCTTTTTATAAAATAACAAAACAAAATTTATATACATCGTTATAAAATAAAAAAAATTCAAACCGCTTTTTTTATATACTAAACCGATATATAATTTCGTTTTAATTGTACAATCTAATTTCTAACCACCTCATTTGTAAACTCAAACCGACATATAATTTCGTTCTAATTGTAAAATCTAAATCCTAACCAACTCATTTGTAAATCCAAACCGACATATAATTTCGTTTGAATTGTAAAATCTGAACCCTAATGAAACAACCCGACCTGTTTTTTTTTTTTTTTATATATATATATATCACGTAATTAAGCACCTCATAATACTTAATAAAACCATCAAACCACAAACCAATAACAACCAATATGCACAACGGAAACATACCAACAAAAGGAACATTCCTAACCATTCTAACCGACAACCTAGCATGCTACTAAACCAGTTTCCAACATTAATAAACATAACCAAGACCAACACACAACGAGACCCTAGATCATCCTCCTCATCGCATTGATTCCACGAACAAACCTTGCCTTTACCAGCACCACAAACACATATTGAGATGCATGAGTATTGTTATAAACACTCAGTGAGGCCATCCTCCCATCTACTGGGCTATACACACAAGCAACTGAGATTCCATTGTTAAGCTAAACAAATAAACACAACCAACACATCAAACAAGGCAAAACTCAACATCGGTTAAGATTGGTGTCGATCGACGCTAGCACAACATGGTGTCGACCGACACCACACTGGTGTCGATCGACACTGCTTCTGCAGATGCGAACTGCATGAATCCAAACTTCGATCCTCCGTTCCAAATCATCTCAAAACCGTCCCAAATTCTCTCAAATACCTGAGGAACCTATGGGAAACACGAAAACAACAAACCCAAGCAAGCAAACACCACATATAGACAAACAACAACCAAACAAAAGAGATCTCAAGGTTTATATCAGCCATGGTCAAGCACTCACCTCTTTTGCAGGAAGATTTGATTGAGAAACGGTGAAAACAACACCTTAGGAAGCTTCTCCTTCGTTGATACACAGAGTTTTAAACCCTATTTTCCTACTGCAAGTGCACATCAAAGAAGTAGTACTTAGGGGTCGAATCCCACGAAGACCAAGTTTTACTCTATGGTTCTATTGGTTCAATTTCAAGCTAAGACAATTCAAAGTTGGGTTTGTTTGGTAACAGTAACGCGATTAAAACGGTATAAAAAAGGCAATAAGCAAAACACTAGATCAGGGATAATTCTCGGGAATTTCAGAGATAGCAACTAAACAACTATTCAGGGCATAGATTAAGTACCAGTCTAGAACTCAAACATAAATATAAAATGATCCACTGTCGTGGTATCAATAACTCTATCTGATCGATTTTGTGCGGACACGCGGAGCACATGCTCAGACATCCGGAGCACATGCTCGGCGGTCCATAAACCCTAAACTGTCGTTTGAGCCCAGAATCGCAGACAAGCATTAAAGAACAGGAATGATAAGTTCACAAATCACCTACACATCAACTTTCGCAGGTCTAGGATAATTTGCCCACTAATGTCTTTTCTAGCAACCTATTACACTTTTGATGAATAGATAAACCTAGAATCATGAAACCCCTTTTGATTGGGTGATCAAATCAACCTAAGCATTAAGTCTAACAATAGTGAAGACAATCGATTATATAAAGCCCTATTTGTGTTCTGTTGCTAACCCATGAAACCCCTTTTGAAACCCCTAATCTAGCAAAGAAAACTACTCAGACATAGAGAAATGAATCATAGCAAAAGATGAGAAATTCAATGACATAAAAATAAAAAAAGGTTCAGAGAATGCTTCACAAGGTAGCCGCTCTTCTCCCTCTCACAAAAACGTCGCTCAAAAACAAAAGAAAAGGTATATTATCTCTCCTAAAAACCCTAGGTTAAATAGCATACAAGTAGAGAAAAATAAGGAAAGATTCCAAATTCAAATCTCCCTATTAAAAAGCGATCTCAGCCCTCTTTCTCTCACAAAGGATCGCCTAAAATAAGGGGAATTAGACAGGGAATCGGCGCCTAGATGCTTGCCATGTATCATCATGAAACCGTAGAGTTGGGAGCATGTGCTCGGAAATCGGGAGTGTGTGCTCCTGGGTCTAAAATCAGCTTTTCTGCTCCAATTCAACTCCTTTCTGCTCCGATTGCTCCTGCTGTTCCAATCCTTGCTTTTAGCTTCCTAGCCTCTTATTATAACCTGAAAAGGACTCAAACAACTACAAAACTATCAAATAAACGGGGTCAAAGTGAGTCAAAACCGTAACATATCATTCGTTCCGAACAACAGCTCTCCCTTCTACAGCTACAGATCTCACCAAAAACCACCAAGAACAAGCCAAAATCTCAAAAACCACAAGTTCTCTCCTTTCTCTCTTTTTCCTCTGCAAACGGCGACAAACACCCCCTAAAATCCTTAATTTGTTGCTTCTCCACTTATATAAGCGGTTTAGGGATTTCTAATAGAACCAAACTGAACCAAATAGCAATTAAAACAAACCTATCGAAACCAGGAATGTTGGTGTCGATCGATACACCAAGGGTGTCAATCGAGACTCAGACCAAAAATGCAATATCGGGTTCGCGGATGTTACACCTAACCACCTCATTTGTAAACCAAAATCGACATATAATTTTGTTCTAATTGTAAAATCTAAACTCTAACCACCTTATTTGTAAACCCAAACCGACAAATAATTTGGTTCTAATTGTAAAATCTAAATCCTAACCATTGTAAACCAAACCGACATATAGTTTCGTTTTAATTGTAAAATTTAAACTCTAATTCTTATTTATAAACCCAAACCGATATATAACTATAAGTTGGGATCACGATCACCCTTGTCCGTACAACCACCGTCCGTACAGCTCTAGCTGTGCCGTCTGTACAACCATGTTGTCCAAAGTGTAGAGGCCCATTCGATGTCTCACAAGCCTCATGTGGATCCAAGTCAAGTCTCTAGATCCTTCTAATCTTACCGTTGGCAATTCAAGCAAGTGGGAGAAGAAGAAGTCACATGTTGTGTTAAGAAGAAGACATGTCACTTTCATGTCTTAATTACCTATAGCATATTGTAAAGAATATTCCTATTGTATTCACATGTCTATATTTAGTTTGTATCTAGGTTCTAAATGAAGTAAGAAGTTGAATTTCTTCTTATACACTTTCTCTTACACTCTTACACTCTCTACACTTAATCTCTCTCTCAATCTCTATACTCAATCATTCTATCGTATTCTTGTTCCAATACGTACATGGTATCAGAGCCTTGTTGCTCCTAATTCTAAATCTCTCGTTCATCACTTACTTCCGCTCTATCTTATCCTGTCATTTCTGTTTCAATCGCAAAAGGCGTTTTCTCTTTAATCGTTGGGTAATAACATTAACCAGTGGACAATTCACCATGGAAGGCACCAAGACCTTGATTGTTCCAGTTACTCTCAAGGGAGAGAACTACTTGCTATGGGCAAGAACAACTAAGACGGCACTATGTGGCTGTGGCCTTTGGGCTCACATCACTTTGAGTGAAGCGCCAAAGGAGGAGGCAGCCCAAGAAGGAAAAGAAGCTGCCAAGAGTGGTGAAGACAAGTGGTTCCAAGAAGACCAAAGTGTTCTAGCCATCATTCAGAACTCTCTTGATGCTCTAATACTCGAAGCCTACTCTTACTGTGAAACGACCAAAGATTTATAGGACACACTTCAAAATGTGTTCGGCAACACCACTAACTTAAACCGAGTGTTTGAGATCAAGAGAGCTATCAACAACCTCAACCAAGAAGATATGGAGTTCACTAAACACTTTGGGAAGTTTAGGTCTCTTTGGGAAGAGCTTGAGATGCTCCGACCTACTAGCCTCGACCCGGCCATCTTGAACGAGCAGCGAGAATAAGACAAAGTGTTCGGCCTGCTCTTGACTTTGAACCCCTCCTACAATGACCTCATAAAACATATCTTGAGGTCAGAAAAGCTCCCAAGTCTAGATGATGTTTGCAACCAGATTCAAAAGGAACATGGTTCTATGGGATTGTTTGGAAGCAAAGGGGAGCTTGTAACCGCCAACAAGGTTGAAGTAGCGGCTGCACACAAGGGCTACTATCGGCACGAAGACAAGAACCCTCTGGTGTGTGACCATTGCAAGAAGCCTGGTCACTTCAAGAGCCGGTGTTGGATACTCCATCCACATCTTAGAGCCAACCGACCCATGAACAACTGTGGAGGGCCAAGAGCACATCAAGTGACCGTAGAGCCATCGACTGCTGAACCAAACCAGCGAGCCTCTGATGTGAATGGAACTGCCCTTGCTGCTACTTCAGACTTAGTGAGGAAGTCTGACCTTGATGCTCTCATTAAAGCTCTCAAAGACGCCTCTGGTAACTCCTATCTTGCTTTAAATCAAACTAAACCGCTTATAGTCGATTCCGGTGCTTCACACCATATGATTAGTGACTCTAAGCTAATAAGTGAACTTAAACCGGCTGTTGGGAATGTGATTATAGCTAATGGTGAGAAAGTACCAGTCAAAGGAATTGGTGACTTAAAATTATTTGATAAGACAACAAAAGCGTTTTACATGCCTAGTTTTACCTCAAAATTATTATCTGTTAAGAGAGCCACTACCGACTTAAATTGTTATGCTATATTTGGTCCTAACAATGTGCATTTTCAGGATATTGAGACCAGCCAAGTTCTTGGACAAGGAGTCTCTAAGGATGACTTATATGTTCTTGAAGACTTAAATCTATCTTCTTCTAATGCCTCTTGTTTTAGTTCAGTTTTTATTAAGGCAAACAATGCTATGTGGCATGCTAGATTAGGACATCCTCATTCTCGCGCTTTAGAAATTATGTTTCCAAGTATTTCTTTTAAAAACAATGAATGTGAGGCTTGTATTCTTGGTAAACATTGCAAAACCGTTTTTCCAAAGTCTTTAACCATTTATGAAAATTGTTTTGACTTGGTTCACTCGGATGTGTGGACATCTCCATGTTTGTCTAGAGAAAATCAAAAATATTTTGTTACATTCATTGATGAGAAGTCTAAATATACTTGGTTAACTCTTTTACCTACTAAAGATAGGGTTTTTGAAGCTTTTCTTAGTTTTCAAAATTATGTGACTAACCATTACAATGCTAAGATTAAAATCTTAAGGTCGGATAATGGCGGCGAATATACTAGTCATGCCATCAAACAACACTTGATCAATCACGACATTATTCATAAAACTAGCTGTCCATACACTCCCCAACAAAATGGTGTGGCTGAACGCAAGAATAGACATCCCATGGAAGTAGCCCGGTCCATGATGTTTCACACAAATGTCCCAAGGCGATTTTGGGGAGATGCGGTCCTTGCGATATGCTATCTTATTAACCGCATTCCCACTAAGATCTTACAAGACGTCTCTCCATTTGAGGTATTAAACAAAGCAAAGCCTACATTTGATCATTTACGTGTGTTTGGTTGTACTTGTTTCGTGTTAAAACCAGGTGAATTACGAGACAAACTTGAGGCTAAAAGCACTAAAGCAATGTTCATTGGGTATTCTACTACAAAAAAGGGATATAAGTGCTATGATCATGAAGATAGACGAGTCCTAGTCTCTCGAGATGTGAAGTTTGTTGAATCCTAAGGGTACTTCAGCAAGAAAAATTGGGAAGACCTCGGAGACCTATCGACCTCCTCATCAGATCGGGCAATTAACCTCCGTATCATCCTCGAACAACTAGGGGCCACAAATGATCGGGACGCGCATCATTCTCCCGGGCCGAACTCACCAGAAGGGCCTCAGCCACCTTTAGAGAGCATCTCTAGTGAGTCTACCGAACCTGGCCCTCAGACAGATCAAGCCAACCAGTCGAATGATGAAGAGACTGACTCGTAGAATCCTGACAATGTGGCTCATCCGGGAGGAGATATCGAATCACATGACTCGGAAGAAGAAGATGATGATCATGAGGAAGTTATCCCATTAAGACGCAGCCAACGACTCAAATTTCCTCCATCCAACTGGAAGAACACTCGTGTGTACTATAACAATGCAGCGGTAGCACATCTGATCCAAGCCGTATGCACGCTTGCTCATTTACCTATGGAACACCAAGTATTTCTTAGTCAAGTTGATGGCCATTGGATACCACAAACATATGAAGAAGCCAAAGACCATTAGGTGTGGCGTGATGCAGTCTAAAACGAAAGAACGGCCATGGAGACAAATCACACATGGGACGAGGCTGATCTACCAAAACGGAAAAAGGTCGTTACGTCCAAGTGGATATTTACGATCAAATATCAAAGTAACAGGGAGATTGAACGTTACAAAGCAAGACTTGTGGCGAGAGGTTTCACGCAAACATACGGGGAGGATTATCGGGATACGTTTGCTCCGGTAGCTAAACTACATACGGTTCGTGTGGTCCTGTCGCTAGCAACCAACTTGAAATGGGAACTGTGGCAGATGGACGTTAAAAATGCGTTTCTACAAGGCGAGTTGGAGGATGAAGTCTACATGAGACCACCACCTGGCCTAGAAGATACGATTGGTCCGGGAAAGGTACTTAAACTCAACAAAGCGATCTATGGACTGAAACAATCACCAAGGGCGTGGTACCACAAGCTAAGCTCGACCTTGACCAATCGGGGCTTCAGGAGATCCGAGTCTGACCATACCCTGTTCACATATCCAAGCACCAAAGGTATCATAGTTAATCTTGTATATGTTGTTGACATCATCATATCAGGGAATGACTCGGTAGGTATTCAAGAAACTAAGACATTTTTGAAGTCAGTTTTTTATATTAAGGACCTTGGTGAGTTAAAATATTTCTTAGGGATAGAAGTGTGTCGCTCGGAAGAGGGATTATTTCTATCTAAAAAAAAATATGCTATTGATCTCTTAAATGAAGTAGGAAAGCTTGGATCAAGACTGGTCACTACACTGCTGGATGAGAACTACAAAGTTTGTCGTGAGGGGGAGCTAGAAGACCAACCTTTTGAGAATGTAACTCAATATAGGAGATTGGTCGGTAAGCTTATTTAATTAACTATTACTAGACCGGATATTTGCTTTGCTGTGAACCAGGCCAGTCAGCATATGCAAGCTCCGAAGATTCACCACTGGAACATAGTCAACCGGATTCTCAAGTATATCAAGGGATCACCGGGCCAGTGTATTTGGATGGGATGCAACAACAACACGGAGCTTGTAGGCTATTGTGACGCAGACTACGCAGGAGACCGAGACGACCGACGATCAACAAGTGGCTATTGTACCTTCCTAGGAGGCAACCTCGTAACATGGAAAAGCAAGAAGCAGGAGGTGGTATCTCTATCTAGCGCAGAGTCCGAGTATAGGGCGATGCGGAAGCTTACTACCGAGCTGATGTGGCTCAAGAACCTACTTAAAGACCTTGGAGTTGAAATTACCAAGCCCATCACTATGCATATGTGATAATGAAGCAGCCATTCATATTACAACCAACTCGGTGTTCCATGAGAGAACAAAACATATCGAAGTCGATTGCCACAAAGTTCGAGAGCAAATTCAACTAGGCGTAACTCTTCCATGTCACACCGAGAGCTCTGAGCAATTGGCCGACGTATTCACCAAGGAAGCTAGCCCACAAGTGTGTGAATACATACACTCAAAGCTTGGACTCATGGACCTCACCAAACCATGAAGCCTACACTCTTTTTCCCTTAAGTATAGGTTTTCCCAAGGGAGTTTTCTATACTAAGGTTTTTAACGAGGTAGGTGATCATCAGTTCAAGCTTAAGTCTTGGAGTCCAATGACTAAGCTTGAGGGGGAGTATAAGTTGGGATCACGATCACCCTTGTCCGTACAACCACCGTCCGTACAACGCTAGTCGGGCCGTCTGTACAACTCTAGCCGGGCCGTCCGTACAACCATGTTGTCCAAAGTGTAGAGGCCCATTCGATGTCTCACAAGCCTCATGTGGATCCAAGTCAAGTCTCTAGATCCTTCTAATCTTACCGTTGGCGATTCAAGCAAGTGGGAGAAGAAGAAGTCACATGTTGTGTTAAGAAGAAGACATGTCACTTTCATGTCTTAATTAACTATAGCATATTGTAAAGAATATTCGTATTGTATTCACATGTCTATATTTAGTTTGTATCTAGGTTCTAAATGAAGTAAGAAGTTGAATTTCTTCTTCTACACTTTCTCTTACACTCCTACACTCTCTACACTTAATCTCTCTCTCAATCTCTACACTCAATCATTCTACCGTATTCTTGTTCCAATACTTACAATAACCTCGTTTAATTGTAAAATCTAAACCAAACTAATATTTAACTTTACTTAAATAAAAGTATACCGAATTTGTTTCCTTAATTTGTTTTGATTTTTAATTTAATTTTAATTTTTTTAAAATATATATTAGATAAAACATTCTGATTAGTTGAGAGTGGAGAGGTGAATACACCCCTAAGTATTTTTCAAAATAAAAACACATAGCTACATGTTTTTTTTTTCTTTGAGAAAGAGCATAGCTACATGTTAGATGTTGATGGTTCGTGACAACTGATATTTCATGTCTACTTTTGCTTTGCACCACTTACTCTCACCTTTTTTTGTTGTTGTTGTTGTTGACTCCTACAGTCCTATATAGATATTAATCAAGTTTGCAAATTTTAAATATACAATATTGTCATCCATTGCTTTTATTTTCTTTATATTAAATCGAAAATTGGTTATATATGTCCACTTAGTCTAGATGCTAGATAAGGTAATGGAGAATTTATATGGTTCAAGAGAATGAGAATTCAAAAATCAAGTGATCAAGTAGTTGAATAATTCATCTTTAAGAAATTTCTGGTTTAAATCCTCCCAAAACGATTATAAATAATGGTTAACTAGATGAGAATTTAAATGATCACACCACTAGATTGTAACACCCGTACCGTCGCAAAAGACGGAACAACATGTAATCCATTTGGTCTGGCCAAAAATGTTTCTTTCTTTAAAATTCACCAACGAACAGACTTCAAACTGAAACTGTTGAACTTACTAACCTGGGAAAAAGGGAAATAAGGGGGTGAGTAAACAAGTTTACTCAATGAGGAGATGAAACTCTGCCCACTGGACATACAATAAACACGTTCCAAATATAATCAATGATCATTACTTAGCATAGATTTAGAATGTCTATTAATCAAACAAACAAGCAAATATCTTATTTCTCCTCAATAACTTTCATCTTATTTTATGCACTTTTGTGGCAACTACCACATTCAAACATTTATGTTTCTTTACATTCCTTAAGAAGTTTTATTTTATTTATAGGTTTAGCCAATATCACTTTTTCTGGCTTACAAACCCTATTCCTGGAAGACCACAACCAATAGTTCGATTCTTCCCGTACTGCTCGTCAGCGGTTTATGACATGCAATGAACCCATCGGTCCATTACAGTCCAACATCCTCAAGTATCATTCTCATTCTCATTCTCATTTATGTTCATAATTATATTTATAATATAATATATAAGTTAATTCATAACATCATATTATGTAGCTAATGTGCTTCACATATAACATGCTACTAACAACCTACTTTACCATTACAAACAAATCCACACAAACACATTCAACTAACAAACAGTTCTTGAGTCTATTCTCAATAACTATCAAAGAATATATAAAGAAACATGTTACTGTATATCCGCAAATAACACCCTCACCTTAGCTATTGGGTTGAATCCTAACTAGCATCAATAGAAGACCCATTTCAACAACAATCTTGGTCTGCAATGGTTTAGATTAACTGATCAAAAATTATTCTCAAATAATAATCAATGATTTAATTTAATTATCACACCCGATTTAATTGTGCTGGTGTTTCTCAAATAAATTAGTTAGATGTAGTTTAATAATTAATCAAACCAACAATCTAATAATTCATAATACCACAATTTAGTCCACGTAGGTTCACATGCTCCCAGTTTAATACCAACTCCTAGCCAGCCACAATACACGATTAACCAATATTAAATTAACCAACGTCATCGACAACGTACGTAACCATGCATGACACCACAAACAACTCATGCACGTACGTTAAACAAGTTTCGGGACTTAATTCTCCTGGTTTAGTTGGTTAAGTATTGGTTTAGCTATGAACGAACAACACAATACAACAACAACAACACGAGACGTAAAGCTTCGTCGTTACCTCTTTCCGCAACTTTCCTCGATGGCTTGACTTGAAGAACTGAACGGCGAAGTGGAGGACTCGGCATCGCAGATCTGCGGTGGTTCAAGCTTGGTGATTAGATTGGTTCCAACAGTCCTTAACGGCCTCGACTAAGGCTACGGCTGCTCCAATGACAGCGGGTGACATCTAAGGTGAGACACACGGTGGCTGTCTTACGAACAATGGTGAACAGTTGACGTTGACGGCAACAGAAAAGATCCGAGTGGTGCGCTCCAACAACAATACTAGTGGACTCGACGACGGCTTCATCACGGAACTTCAACTATACCGGATTAACAACAACAATGGGGGCTCAGCTCTCTCTCTCTCCCACTTTCAGTGGTGGCTGGTTTTAGGTTTAGGTTTTGATTTTCTCTTTGACGGCAAAAGAAAGAGGAGATACATATATGCACACACAACCCACGACATCCTTTTGTCGTTTAATAATTTTTCTTCACTTGGGCCTCAAGGCTAACCTTAATAACAAAACAAACCGGCCCAATTAGAATTGAGAAATTGGGGTGTTACAATGATATCCACCATTGGATGAACAACTATGCAGGTCTCCGAGTGATTCATCCAAAGGGCGAAAACAATGGAGTTGCGGATAAGCTTTCGAAGCTCGGACGATTAATACGACGATTGGACTCTATTATTTATAATTGCTCCCTAGATATGTATTAATGAGATCCTATATATTAAAGCAAGATGTTACAATAACAAAAGAAGGATCGATGGATTATACAACAATGAAAATACATATAGTGATGCGAAAGTTCACAACAAATACATTTACTCACTTATATTGCATTAGACACCAGAAATTATAAACAACTTGGCTATATAGTTTCTTCGCACATCATAATCAAAAGAAGGTTATAGATTCCGAAGCCGGTCCGGGTTAAGTGCGTTGTAAGATACTGGATGAGAAACTTGAGGTTTCTCCTGTTCCAATTGTGCTTGATCCGGGTTAATCCGGTTTGGATTCTTTCCACAAGGGACAATAAACAAAGACTTGGGATCAGAACAAGTCTGTTTCCGCTTGAAGAAAACAGCACATTCTTCTGGTCGTTTCTGGTTTGGAAGATCAAGTATACAATTCATACGAACGTCCAGAATCTTTCGCTCGATGAGTTTTCTACATTTTGGACCGGCCTGAGTGAAGTAATTATAGGAGAGAGACAAGTTTTTAAGACAAGCAATCTCGCATACGATCTCTGGTATGGTTCCATAGAAATTGTTTCTGGCAAGACTGAGTTGTTCCATCTTGTCCAAGCAACCGAAAGAGTACGGTATTGGACCGGTTAATCTGTTAGACTCAACATCGAAAACAGTGGCTCGGTTTAGGTTTCCTATTTGGTACGGTAAGCATCCGGTTAACTGGTTATTCAAGAAAAGAACTTCTTGTAGGTACTTGATGTTGCCAATACTCTCGGGAATTGAACCCGTGAACCTAAGTCACGTCACAATAAATACAAAAATACAATTTAGCTACTCAATGATCACAAACACTCTATTAGCTGTAAATAGAAGCACAGAAACAATTAAACGAATCTGAAGATAATATGACCATGACTAGTTTGTTCCCTGTTCAATATTTTTCTTTCGTTTTGACTACCCTTATAAATTTCTATTTTTGATAATGACCGTTTTGGGTTTCACTACACAAAAAAAAAAAAAACAAAGTTTAATTTTTTCCTATATAAAGAAAAGAGTTAGAAAACCCTAACCTGTTGTTTGCGAATGTGAGGTAAAGAGCAGTGATGGATCCAAGATTGCGTGGAAGGTTCTGAACAAGATTGTTGTTGTTGATGAACAAGACGTCGAGGTCGAGATTAAAGACCTGAGGAGGAACAGAGCCTGAGAAAGTATTGAACCTGAGATCGAGAAACGTGAGATTGGTTCCTGTCAAGACATTGGTTGGGAAATCTCCGGTGAGTTTGTTGTTGCTTAGATCGAGCTCGAACAAGAAGTTCAACTTGCTGACGTCAGGCACAGAGCCTATGAAATTGTTGGAGTTTGCGTGGAAGATGCTGACCGTGTCTAACTTGCCGAGGAAGCTATCTAACTTGCCTCCCAATTGAAACCCATTAAACTGGATGTTTGCGACTGCGAGATTCTTTGAATTCGGGAAAATGGCGCATTTGAGTCCGTTGTAATTGCAAACGTCGGGGCCTCCCCAATTATAAAGTTTATTTAATGGATCTTTGACTGATTTCTTGAATTCTAGGAGAATTGGATAGGCTTTCTTTAAGAATGGGCTATTAGAGAGTAGAGGCATTGGGGGCGGTTGTGGCCGCTTCCTATGCGGTGAAGGTGGCCGCTTTGTAGGCGGTGGGAGCTTTTTTGGAGGAGGGCGTGGAGGAAGAGAGGGTGGAGGAGGGCTTGGAAGAGGAGAGGCTGGAGGAGGGCATGGAGTAGGAGGAGGAGGAGGGCTTGGAAGAGGAGAGGCTGGAGGAGGGCATGGAGTAGGAGGAGGAGGAGGGCAGTCAGCAGGTTCCGGTTCTGGTTCTGGCGAAGGTGACGGTGGTGGATTGTCGTCATTACCGCCACCGATGATGATTTCTAAGGATTTTCTGTCGGTAATGTGGTTGTCTCCGGTAGGTAGAGTGTAGCGGAGATTTGAAAGTGCAAGAATGAGAAGAAGGATTGAGAGAATTGAAGCCATTGATTTGGGTGAGATTTTGTGGTGAGTTTTGAGGATAAGTATGTTACTATCAACTATGTATATAAGGAGATTTTTTTAGAGCATAGAACAAGAGACGACTAAGAGAAGTAAGAATTTTGAGAAGTCAATGGACACTGCCTTTTGGGCAGTGGGAGTCCACTAGTACAATAATTGTTGTTTTGCTTATGTAAGTATCGAAATATGTATGATTTAATTAAGAGTATCAATTGTTAATAAAAAAAAATGAGATGTAACTTTTGCTAAATAAAATCTTCGTATACAACTAAATATATAGTTGAAAGTTTAGTTAGATGAAAGTTAATAATGAGTAGTATGAATATCGAAAACTAATGAAGCAAAAGAAATGTAAATGAAAATTTGGCATGATATTAGTTCAAGTTATTATTTTCCATTACAAATTTATAAGCTATTCTTAGATTTGTAAAATTTAAGTATTATATTAGATCTAAATTTGTAACATATATGAAGATTAGTTAGTATATCATTTTGGTGAACGATTATTCAGTAATTTTAATAAATCAACTGATTTTAGGAGTAAAGAAAGAGAGGAGTGACTAGTGAGTGAGAGGTACTTTTTTTTTTTGGTTCTTTTGGTACGTTCAAGAGTTTTGACAAGAAAAAACATGCCTATTTATTTCTTTAGTTGTGTGACTTGTGTCCAATACTTTAATATTTCCCTGATCCAACCTTTTTTTTTTCTTTTTCTTTTCATTGCAAAATGAATCACTAATGATTATTCATGTAGAACTTTTGGCAACCATTTGATGATCAACTTTTTATTAGGAACGTTCGTCACACAGAACAATCATTAGTGATTCATTTAGCCCAAAATGATTATATAATACACAAAACCTCTACATGCTGCAGTAGTATTTGCACTCACATACTTTACATACCATGTTCAAAACTTGGAATCGTCACTAGCCATGGTCAAAATCCTAGACATCTCATTTTGTATGTATCCCCGGAGATAATAATGATTCTTCACTTATTTGAGTTGACTTAGAACTGCAATAAAGAAAACAATGTAGATATATTTAAATGGGCCCAAAAGCTTTTATGAAAATGCAATTTAGAAGAAGAGCAGTTTAAGGCCCTGTTCGTTTTCAAGTCTCTAAATGATCGACTGCGATAGAAAAATAGGCAAAAACAATTCATACTAATGTGAAGAGGAGTCGCTGCCGGTGTGAAGAAGAGTCGCTGCACTATTCAGATGAGCTGCCGCAAGGGTCGCTTGAAAATCCGGCGACTTCTCTCTCCCCCTGCGACCCTTTTTCTCACTCTAACAGACACATCCGCGTCTTCCTTTTACCTTTTCCATTGTCGTTTTGTTTTTTAATTGCCGTTATCACTGCCGTTTCAAGCTGTCGCCGTCGCTCATTCAGCGACTTGAAAACGAACAGGGCCTAACTCATGTGTGGCAAGTAGAACCTATATAGTCCCATCGGTCGTCCAACTATCATTTTCACATTTTTTGCCACCAAAGAGTTTAAACAAAAAAAAAAAGTTTACAATGGAAATAAATTATTGCAACTTAACGTTAATGTTTTCGTCCAATAAATTTGGTAATGGTAGTATCAGTTTGAAACTATTCGACTGTTGTTAAATAATTAGATAAAGCTATAAGTACTGTTTTCATAATATTTTCTATTACAACTAAACACGTTAGTCTTACAATTGAACAAATAAAATTAATGTTTTTTCTTTTTTTTTCAATTTTGTTTTACAAAGTGTTCTTTAGTAGTATTTTGTTTATTCTTCTTTTTGTTGTTGTTATAGATTATTGTTTCTTATAGCAAGAAATAAGAATGCCTCAAAGATGAAGGGGAAGCAGCCAGTTTATTACAGGAAAGGTGAAACTCCATAAGGTGTACTGACTGAGTCGTGTAAATGTTGATCATACAATGTTTCTTGCTTGGTTCAGACTAAATGAGCTAGATCCTGAAGCTGCGAAACTCTTATATGAACAAATACCGAATTTTTATATATGGGATGGAAAGCAGAAAGATTTTCGGAGGAGAGTACGACCAGGATTTGCCATTGGAAGAATAAATTATGTGCCACATAACATGGAAGATGAATATCATTTGCGTGTTCTTATAAACAGCAAACGCGGGCCTACTGGATTTGATGACATTAAAACTGTCAAAGGGGTAATTCACAAATCATACAGAGATGCATGATTTACTTTAGGTTTGTTAAATGATGACAAAGAGTATTCTTCAAGAGGCAAATTTTTGGTGTTCTGCCAAGTTCGTCCGAAGACTTTTCGTTATAATGCTGCTTTCTGATAGCTTAGCTTCTCCGGATGTGGTTTGGGAGCATAGTTGGCATATATTATTTGAGAATATACTTAGAAAAAGGAGAAATGCTACGAACCGACCAGGTTAGAACAGTATTACCGATTTGATCTTCATGTTCCTTTTAAAAAAAATATTCAAAGTGTCTTATAATTTTACCGCTACTGCAGATTTGATTTTGAATGATGAGGAGATCTGCAAATTCACTCTTCAAGAGATACAGAAGCTGCTTAAGAGAAATGGGACTTCACTTACACGATTTAAGACTCTACCCCAACTTGATGAAGATGATCTACCTCAATTTAATCAGCTGTTATTAGATGAGCGTAAATACAACCAGGCTGAACTCCGAGAAAAGCATGGAAAGTGGTTGAAAATGCTAACAGAAGAACAAAAGAGAATATATGATGAGATAATGGATGCTGTGGTACATGACAAGTGTGGAGTGTTTTTCTTATATGGGCCAGCAGGTACAGGTAAAACTTTTTTGTGGAAAGTTTTATCTGCAACAATAAGATCTAAAGGAGATATTGTGTTAAATGTTGCATCTAGCGGTATTGCTTCTTTGCTGCTAGAAGGTGGAAGAACAGCTCACTCTAGGTTTGCTATTCCTATAAAGGTAAATGAGTCTTCAACATGCAATTTTATAAGTGTAAGAATATTTTATATTCTATGTGGTCTATGTGTCTTTCGGTTTAATAATAAAATTCAAGTTTATATTTAACATTGTAGATTCTAATGTTAAAGACGACACCGTGATGAATCAGTTTCGATTAATGTATTATAATTTGGGTGTATTGATAACCCTCTTCCCTTCTCTTAATTATATTATATAAGTAATATATATACATGTATATGTTATGTATATGTATTATTAAGGGGTGCTATTACGAACCAGTACAATTAAAGGGTACTGTTACGAACCAGTATAATTAAGGGGTGCTATTACATCTCTTCAAATGTGACTGTATATACATGTATATATATGTGTGGCTGTTGAATCATTACGGCAACGGTTGTGTTCTCATAATATGAGAAACACTACCACACCAAATTCACAACAGAAAAGAGATTAGTGATTTTCTACATCAAAAATCACGTAAAAGCAATAAAGAGTAAGGGAAGAGAAAATCAATTACTGAAGACTTGGATCTATCAACAAGCATAGAGAAAGCAATGGATCAAAGTTAGTGTTTTTTCTTCTCTAAAAAGTGTTCATGGTTAAATTAGATCAAATGTAAATGATCTTTGGGATGTGTAGATTTCATGAATATAGAAATCTAAATTTATATTTGGTATCAGAGCCATCTAGATTTATTTAGTTCACCATCTAACGACATGAAAATCTAGTGCTTAACGTACGGTTCGTAAATCAATTCTGGAATTTTTGGTGTGTATGAACCAACGTAACCGTACGTACAAGGCACGTATAGTAACTGTCATATTCTTCTACGTCGTTTCATGCATGAATGAACATAATTCTTAAATAATAGTTTAATTCACTTTGAATAATGTGTGTGCATGAAGATTTTCGTAGAATCATGTCTAGAGTTTCTGGGCTTTTGTCTTATTTGAATAGCAACCTAAAATGGAAAGAATCTGGGTAATTTATGATTAAAATTATAAGGATTAGAGTGGGTATGAATTATGTTAATCACTAACCGGTGATTCTTAATGTTGAACATACCATAAACGCTGCCATTAAGTCACGATTAATAGTTATGACTTGTTAAAATTATGGCTTATAGTTTTGCTTCCGCTGCAAAATTTTAGTTTATATTAATAACGTAACTGGGTAATTTTTGTTATGTAATATTAACAAAATATAAAATAATTTATACCCATTAAATAATTAAAAACGTTTAATGTTTATATTGTATATAATTTGTTAGTCATCAAATTGGCCTTGTTATATTACATATAGATATTAAAATTTAAAAGATTTATTAATTGATCATGATTAAAGAGATGATAAAAAATGACATAAAAGTTTTGATTGATCAGTTATTTTGTTATCTATACTAGATTTGAACACGTGGTACACCGCGGGATTAATATTTCTTTATTAGCATTATAAGTTTTATTGTTCTTGGCGTGGCTAATGAAAAGAAAAATCTGTTCTTGGTATATATATATATATATATGTATATTTTATTTATTAAGAAGTTGAAGAGCTGTAATAATTTTATTAGTAGGTATATTAATTATGTTATTTTTAATTTATTAATAAGAGATTTTTTATTATTAAATTTTGCATATTAATTAGTTATTTTTGGGACAATTGTCATAAATACCACTAAAATAGGTTTTTATTCCAAAAATACCACAATTTAGTTTTTTTCCAAAAATACCACAAAAATGTAATTTTTTTCCAAAAATACCACATAACTGAATTAAAGTTCTGATACTAAAAACTAATTCCTAAATTCAAAATACTAAACCCTACCCCTAAAAACTATACCTTAGAACTAAACGTGTCAACCCAAACCTAAAAAAAAATTCTACATTTTAAAAATTAATTTTTTTGTGTTTGTGGTAATTTTTAGAAAAAAATACTTGTGTGTGGTATGTTTGGAAAAAAAAACTAAAATGCGGTATTTTTGGAAAAAAAAACCTTTTTAGTGGTATTTAAAGGAATTTCTCTATTTTTTAGACCCCTGGTATAACATGAGACAATGTCTTCTTGCTTTACTTATGTTTTATATAGTTTATAACTCAAAACATGTTTTTTAAATTTAATATGTTATTGGATAATATATATGATAGGTTACTATATACAGATTAAACATTTTTGTTTGGAAATTTATCAATTAAAATTAGTTGTTTTTTTTCATCATATAACATTTATTAGAAAGCAACCAACCAAAGTACAAAGACAAATACACTAACCTATTGTGTGTATGTAAAAATGTGTAATATTTACTCGTTTGGCAAAAAAAATGTATAATATTTTAGTCATGTAGTCATGTCCTTTTAATTGAAAGATCTTTTAATTTGTTCTCATATAACATTAAATTGCATAAGAAACTAAAACCATATAGTATATTATTCCACACATACATAAATAATATTTATATATTTGGGGATAAAATGTTTTAATGTAATTTATAACTAAACAAATTATTTTTTACCTAACATAGTAACATATATCTAATCTACAAAAAAAGAAAGAACTATATGCATTTTTTGTTGCTAATAATATTTCCTTCAAACAATATTTACAAAATGTTATAAGATTCGTTTGGAAATAATATTGAAGCAAAGACCCTATATTAGTTTGATGTAACCAAAGACCCTATATTAACATACTAGATTTAGACCCGTGCTACAACACGGTTGGAAAAATGTTATTATCACCTATATATTATACATGTTATTGTTTATAATAATATTTGGATGCAACTCATACAATAAATATCTGTGGTAAATATAACTCGTGGAATGTTAACATATTATGTACGGTTTATATTATTAATTTTGAATTTTAGTTTATTAAAAATGGTTTTTTTTGTTGTTGTATTAGTTTTTTTATAACATGTGTATTGTAAGTTTTTAAATATGAATATTGGTCCGAAATGAATATATATGGATCTTTTCAATATTTAGATTTTATAATGGGCCATATGTTGGTTATAAAAAAATAAAAATCTATGTATAATAATCAAATTTGGGCCTATCTTGTTTAGAAAAGCATATGGGTTACTAATGTTTTTAAAACAATGATCTGATTAGAAAAAAGGAAAGTATCTTATCCTTTAAAACTTTCTCGAAAAGAGAGAAATCGGGAATGTTTTTGGACAAACCATCACCCACCAATTTATCTGGAAAACCAGAAGGCGTTTGTGTTTCAGTTTCCAAATACGCATGGTTGATTCGATCAATTTATTGGATCTTATTCTTTTCCGATTGTTGAAGGTGGGTGAGGTCAGGTGTGGGATGATGCTCTAAGGTTATATTCTTCGCTGTCAGTAAGCAAATTCAAATTGCTTTTCCTATCTTCTCCTATCAGTTATGTATTCTAATTTATAAATCACTAACCCGTTAGATGATCCAATTGTTACTTCGATTTTTTGTATAATCGAAAACTCTGTTTTTTAAACTGTAGAATCCGGATCGTCGTTTTCTCAAAAAGCTATATGTATTGGCGTTTCTTAAATTTTATATCATTTATTTGTACTAACACGATTTTGTATATTCTACAGGTTTGTATATACTGCGCTTTCTGATGAACATCCATGGAAATCGTTAATATCGTATGAAAACAATGCTTTAGGAGTAAATGGAATCTACATATATTCTTCTAGGTAGAAGATAAGTATTCTAGCTTTTTTATTAAGAATCTATAGTTTTAGTTTCATCATAAGTTGGTTTATCAATTACGACACTATGGATGAGGAAAATAGTGTTGATATAGAAACTAATATCATTTGATATTTTCTTCTGCAGGTTTTGATGGTAATCAAGTCAATCAGAATGATCAGACATTAAGACAGAGTTCATAGATAACCCGTTTTTCTTCTTCGATAAAGAGGTTAGTACTTGAAATGATCCAATTGTTTTTGTTTATTATATAATAATTATGAAGAAAATAATGGAGAAATGTTTAAACATAGTTGCTAATTTAAATCGAAAAATAATGAGAAAATAAAGAGTTGTTTTATAAAATTTATTGTATGAGAAACAATATCTTTGCTTCAAAATTACAATCACTCCTGAGCTGGTATAAAAGCCTTCTGTATATGAAAGTTATATGTAACATAATTAGTAAAATCATAAAAATCATAAAAGACATGAATTATTAATAAAACTGTTACCTTTTAATATCAAGTAGTGGAATCTGTTGATCTTTTTTTCTAGAAAAGATTTTGGAAGACTTCTTTAAAAACAACATTCTTTGTTGTTTGTTGTGGTCGTCCTTCTATGTCGGTAATGAGAATCTTCAAACCAGTTTTACTTTAAACTCTAGACATGGCGACATACAATTGACCATGTGAGAAAACTGGTCTAGGTAGAAAAATTTCCACACGTTGTAGTGTCTGCCCTTGACTCTTGTTGATAGTCATAGCAAAAGCTGCACCTAAAAGAAATTGCCTACGCCTCATTTTAAATGGATATCTGGCATCTGATGGCGTGATTAGCATCCTAGGAATAAAAACTATCTTTCCAACTCTATTACATGTAATAACCCTAGCTTCAATCACATGATCTGCCATTTGAGTGATCTGTAGCCTTGTTCCATTGCATAGCCCTTTAGATGGGTCAATGTTCCTAATCAACATTACCGGACAACCTATTTTTACTCGCAAACAATGGTTAGGCAACCCAGAAACTTTTATACCATTCAAAAAATCTGGAGAGTAAACTGGATTGTTTGTAGAACTCTTGTCAGAAGGATCAATACTGTCTGAGCTTAAATATACTCTTTCATCACCTACATATAAATCACACAATTTTTTTTCAACTTATACATGACTGTTTCAATTTAGATTATAGAATATACTTACTAAATAACTGCAGGAACACTTACCATTCAACATTGATAGCATTCGTTCATTGATTGAGTTGATATCCTCATTTGTTGGACATAAAATAGCTCTTCTTTGAAAAAATGTTGGATCCTCTTCATTCATGAAAGAACTACCATATACTGACTCTATAATTGTGTCGTTGGGATATATTCCTTGAGTAATTAAAAATTCTTGCGGAATATCAATTTCTGCTACACCATCGTTAGGCTGTGAAATTTTACCATCACCCACATCTAGAATCCACCTTGAGAATTCTTCAATATCCTTTTTCTCTGATTCCGGTATGTTTGCTAGAAGCCTCATGTTCTTTGTTAGTTTCAAAACCTTGACATGCTCCCATAGATATGAAGAGTTTAATGCAGCAAAAACAATTTCTTCTCTACCAGCACCATTAATCACAAACAATATTTGTCTGAAATCACCTCCAAATACAATGACTTTTCCTCCGAACGGTTTGTCTTCACAATTCATTATATCTCTCAAACTACGATCCAAAGACTCGAAACAATACTCGCTCATCATTGGTGCCTCATCCCAAATAATTAGTTTTGCTCTTTCAACTAACTCACCAAGATCTGTGCCTCTAGAAATATTACATACAGATGACTCATCAGGATTTATTGGGATCCCAAACCTAGAGTGTGCAGTTCGTCCACCATCGAGAAGCAATGCAGCTATACCACTTGAAGCCACATTTAATGCAATATCTCCTTTAGATCTTATAACAGAACTTAGGAGTTTCCATAGAAACGTTTTACCAGTTCCCCCAAAACCGTAAACAAAAAATGCTCCTCCTCTATTTTTACAAACAGCATCAATGATCTCAGTATATATCTCAGTTTGCTCTGAAGTAGTCATAGATAACCATTCATCATGCTTAACTTTCAATTCTGGATTGTTGTGCTTCAATTCTTCTAGCAGAAATTGATTGACCTTCTCTACCTCTTCCATATCAACTTGAGGCATTTGTTTCCATTTCTTAAGAGATGCACCATTTATGATAAGCAACTTTTCTATTTCTTGTAAAACAAATTTTTCTTTATCATCGTCACTGATAATAAGATATGCACAATAAATTTAATAATATAAGTCAAATAACAGTTTTGGTACTATAATCAAGAATAAAAACAATATAAGTTTAAGTAGGTTGCATTTTCATAAAACATGAATATTTGTTACCTGGATTCTTCAACTCATGTCTTTTTTTCCGCTCAATATCCTCTGATAGAATTCTCCAACTTTCTTTCCATACAATCTCTGGTTTGCTTAAACTTGCTGATAGAAGCATGATGACAAAAAGCCTTCGGACATATTTTCCTGAGCACCAAAGGTTTGCTTCTTTAATACTATTGATGTATTCTTGGTCATCATCAAGTAATCCAAGCGCAAAAACTGCATCTCTGTAAGAGCTATAGACCACACCATTAACTGTTTTTAGATCCATATGATTTCTTGGACCTCTTCGGATGTTGAAGAGGATTCTCAAATAATAAGAATCCTCTATAGCACGTGGAACAAAATTAATTCTACCAATAGCAAATCCTCTTTCTCTTGGACTGAATTTTTTCTCTTTATTATTCCACGTGAAATGATTTGAATCCTCATATAGAAGTGTTTTGGGATCGACAACCTTTTTTCTCCTTTTTCTCATTTGAACGATTAAAGGAATTTAGGTTCTTCATATTAAGCTTAAACCATGCTAAAAACTGAGTCATCTGATTACCTAATCTCTCCATCACGGCTTCAATTGTCTCTCCTTCTTTGATTACAACAGGCTGCAGACCCTCTTCGTGGAAAGTAAGTTTAACAACAGGTGTTGTCCGATGATGGATAGGAAATTTAAAAATTCTCCACATAGCTTCACATGCTGAAACGTATCTGGAAAAATTAAAAATCTTAGCTTATAGAATTGTACACTAAAAATTTAGAAATGTAGATGTTGAAAAGTGTTTGAATATACCTGTAATCAAAATAATCTTGAACTTCATCGACTTCCTTTTCGTTTGTAGTCGCTCCACCATTCAGATTCATTTCAACATCTGCATCCTTTCTATGTGGTTCAACAGTCACAGTAACACGGTCATGTCCTTTGTGGTTATATTTGAAGAGATATTTAATTGAACCTGATTGGTTGCACCATTCCACATTAATGTGAGCACGGTAACGAAGAGATAGCTTCTCATTGTATGGAATGACATAACGGTTATCGCATTTGAAACCATTCTTCTCTATATAACCTCCGTTTTTCCGCATTCTATAAACTGGAAATCCTTCTTTATCCACCTTAGTAGTGTTGTTAAAGTTTTTTGGGAAAAACTTAGTACATTTACCATCGACCATACATGGTGAATTTGGATTAGCAGCTCCACATGGTCCATGAACCATACAGTCTTTAACAACTTGATACAGCTCTGGTTTCTTCTCTTTATCTAGAATCTCGGCAGATATAATCTTATCAATATCTTCAGATGTTGTAAACTTACAACTTGAATGCATAAATAATAATATGTGAGCATGAGGAAGTCCTCTTTTCTGGAATTCAATTTTGTACATGGCTGCAGTGAAAGAAAAGTAAATAAGTCAGAATTAGATAAACAAACCCCTTAGCCAAAACGCACAAAGTAGTATAATTTAAATTACCTGAAACCGTCTTCCCAATTATATGCTTAACTATTAGATCGTCCATTAGCCTGTCAAGTATCATCTTGAAAATCCGGCATATAATATATGGTCTATCATCAGGCCTCAAATTGCGTTTCTTGCATAATCTAACTATCTCATGCCACTTTGGATTGCATGTAAAGGTTATAAAAAAATCTGGAAAACCGTAATGTTTGCATATAGCCATTGCATCCAAATAATTTTGTGTAATGTACCTTGGTCCACCTGTAAAGGATGGTGGGAGAGTCACTCTTTTGCCTTGGTTTTGTAGATCATTGTTACCGGAGGAAGCTGTCTTCTGAACTGTTTCAATATTTGTAGTCCTGAACTTGATTTGATTTTTTTTTAATATAGCACAACCTATTTGACTCGATCATTGTGAAAGCATCAACCACAAACTGTTGCAGCAAGCGCTTAGACCTTAGCAAAACATGTTTTTCATTTTATCTTTCATGAAGTCTATACGCAAAAACTTGTCTCATACTGACATCTTCTTGCTCCTTTTCTCCACGACCAGATGTTTTACTTTCTTTATACCAAGCCTATAACCATCTTCTCCATATGGAATCAATAGAGGATATTGCAGTGCTAGATAGGCTACATGCAGTTCATGTATTCTTTTTAGCTTTGCAGAGTGTTCTTGTAAAACGATATCACGTTTATCCATATCTTCATGAAAATCCCCTGGTATTAAAGCTGCGACTTCGGATGCTGTTGGCATATTGTATACCCTTCCATCACCTGTGCGTTTAGCAATAATCCTCATGTGAAAACTTTCTTCATCATTAGTATTAAATCTGTCTCTGGCAGACCTAAATGCCTCAACATGTGGGTTTATCTTGTTGAGTAGCTTGATGATACTTTCAATGATTTCCTTTCTGAATTTTTGTTTTCCTTGGCCATTATCATTATCTTTCCCCTTACTGTAGGATATAATGAATTTGTATATTTTATTAGATGATAGTGCAAACTCAAACAATGGTATACCAAAATTAGGAAAGACAAAACTTTACTTTAACGATTAAATACCTCATTATGTTCATTCTGTTATCCACTTCATTTGCAGTGTCGATAATGTAGAGCTGTAGAAACTTTGGTATTTCACCAGGTTTTGGTTTTAAAGCACCCATTAGATGGTAGTTCTCACCTTGCAATGCAAAAATTTGAGGCCCACGTCCTTTTGGAACACAATGATCAACTCTGCCACCAATGGATGTAAATGAGAAAATCATGTTGTAAGCTCTTATGTTCTCTTTAAAGTTTTTGGCGAATTCATCATCTCCCTTAAGCATTAGCCACAACAATTCAGGAGACTCTTTAAGTGGGGGTAATACAATTAGGCCTTGCATACAACATCCTGAAAAGGTTGGATTTTTAGGGGTCCTCCTCTTGTTTAGTCGTTCTCCATACCAAAAGATTGCACCACAGTGTTGACAACTATAGTCTGGATCACCCTCATCAACATAAGCTGATTATTTAAAGAAAAGATAATTATTAGTTTAGAGAAGTAGACAAACTAATTTATTTTATTACTGATCTGATAATTGATTAGTTTTATATTACCTGTTTCGATTGATTTGTTAACCTTGGTGGGTATTGGAGTTTTGGTCCCAAAAACCTTTTCTATACTTTTCTCTAAAAGTGTAAGGATGTCATAATGTTCTTTGGCCTGATTTATCTCTTCATCTGAAATCTTCTCATTTCTTCCAATCATATCGATTTCCTCCAAAGAAGTTTCACTACTTGTATATTCCTGGCTACTACAGTAAAATTCATGATGGTAATCATCTTCTGGATCTTCTGTTAAAGGTAAATAAGTTGAGGCTTAATTAGTAAAATGTTATGGTAAAGAATATGAGGAATAGAACATAAAGATCTTGAGGTATAATTTTCAATTGCATTTGTAATTGATATTTTACCTGAATCGTAATCATGAAACTCTAGCATTTCAGAATCCTCATTTGTGTCTGTCATTACTCCAACATGCTCATTATCAACTCTTCTTTTATTTCCGTGATTATGAATGAAAAGATCTTTTCTGTTTACACTATTGAACTGTGTCTGATTACCTATGATGTGGATAAAGTTCAAATGTTACTGTGAATAAATTGATTTAGATGTTAGATAATCAGTTGACTGCATATCTAACCTGCAAAATTTGCACTATCTGTTTGATTTGCAGGTGTATTTGGTGTAAGAGCTCTAAACAATCCACCTGTTCAAAAATCATGTAAGTATTTCTTGCTATCAAAATGTATCATAGGCTAATGAGTATTAACTTTTCTAATTGTATACTTATATTTAATTAACATTTATTTGCGGATTTGATTACATTATTCTAAATTACTCTTGTAGGATTGGATAATGTTTCATTGATGAGGATAGCGTCGTTCAAGATCATGTCATCAAGAAGCTAAGGACTTGAGTTAATGAGTTATGAAAGGTAAATTGACCACCTCCTAGAGTAATATTTTTTGATATAACTTATATGTCTTTTGAAAAATTTGTCAAGTATCCCCCTTTTATTATTCCACGACAGTTTAGAGAAAAACTCAAAAAGTAAAAAAATGTTAAAAATAATAAGATACGATCTGAAAGCGGAATATTTTGGTGGTATGTATAGAGTAATGATTACAATATAATTGCTCCACACACACCCCCAAGTTTATTTAAATAAAATAGGAAATAAACACATGCTCAACCCGAAACACGGTTATTTGACCACATCCACCATGGATTTAAACATCCTTTTGCTCGGCTATCTTTTCAATCTTAACTTTCTTCAGCATGATTTGTTCCAGTTTTTGATTACCATCTGCTTCATTGTCAGCTACAGCTTGTATTTTTTGCATGAGATTGGTACCATCAACAGCCTTCTGTTCAAGATCTATAATCTCTTCGTCCACAATTCCCTTGCATTTTTTTTGGTTTGTGGATGACTGATTTGATCCGTCACCTGAATCTTCCTTTCGTTTAGATGAGGGAGTAGACACCAAATTCATTGTGCAGTCTGATTTCTCGGAACTATTAGTAAGCATTAAAACCTGGAATCATATTAAATATAACCATTAGTTTGAGCAAGGTTCTTCCTCTATAAAACTATCAACTACATATAACTTGAGGTAATCACGTAACTACCTGGTCTATAGAACTGATTGTAGATAGTTCCATAGGGCCTTGTGAATGGCTAGCACATGAATTATCATTCAAGTTGTGAATTGGTAGCACTTCTTCTACCTTGTACTCATCATTACTTCCAGTTATATTGTCTTTCGCGATTGAGATGACAAATTGATGTTTTTGCCCTATAAATTTAGTAAGCACAGCAGGTAAATAGCATGGGTCTTGAATCTGAAAAGTTAAACACTAACATTTAAGTGACGTTTGTATTAAAAAACATTTATTATTCTACTATTATGTTTCAGCAAGATTAAGGTCTTATTATACCTCATGACCGCAGCTTTCCATTACTTCAGATACTTCTTGCCCAATGATTTCTTGTGCAGTACTATCAAATAAGAATATCTTCGCCTCACCTGTGCTGTCCTTTATTAGCAAATGTAGCCAGTATCTGTATAAGTTAAAAGGATTAGTATATTCTAATTTAAGATTCTATTATCCAATTATTTGGCAAATAAAAAGTAGTTACCTTAAAACAACTTCAGTGACCTCTTTTCTGCATTTTTGACACCAATAGACTTGTTTCTTATTAGGGTATTTAGTTTTTTTCTTTGTTACCTTTTTTTGCAACTAAAATGACCGTAGTAATACCATGACCAGTCAGTGTCAAATCCCATGATTGAGCACATGATGCGAACATTTTCAGGCTGTTGTCATAAAACTTGCATTAGAATATCTAAACACATGTTTATTAATGAGAAACGATTAATGGAATTCACCCTCACCTCATAAGAGTCACGAAGCTCTGATATAGTTTTCCACGGAAGCAGATTTGCCATTGCATCAGTTATTTTCCGGGAATTAAATTTCGGTTTAGGTCCCAACATGGATAAGGCAAGACCATCCGAAGGTAACCTGAGATATATTCCATTATTGTTACTTCTTAAACAACGAATGTGATCAAAATTTTAAGGATCTTGAAAATACTTACAAAATTTTGAAATCCACTGCCTCTGGTATGTCAGGGTTAAACCATACATCAGATGCATCAAAAGAAGTGGTCAAACTCCTCACACCTATTACAAAATGGACATAAAAGAGTAGTAAATCCACTAAATCCACATTAGGGAGTTACTAACATTATAAGATGTGACTATTGCTAACCTTTATACTCTACTATTTTGCCCCATCGAATTAAACAAATGACCGTCCCACCAATGTTTTCTTTAGATACTTCTTTCACTTGGTCGGCCCATTTTCCCCAAAGAGTACAGTTGAGGTAGTTATTCCTGTAACCGATTTTCACACAGATTTGCATTATAATGTTATGTAGATTTTTTGATTTTTTAGTAATACGTCTATAGTATTTCTAATGGATTGACTTACTCAGCATCTCATAATTGGAAATCAATCTTTTTCCTGTGGGTTCAAGAGACACCAAGAAGCTCTATGTCTCTCACGTTCACCAACTGTCTAATAACATCTACATTTACAAAATCGAAGATTACTTTGAAATATAACTAATTGAAATCAATAGTAATACATAAGTAAATAATAAGGAAGGGCACCATTGTTAATTTTGTTAAAATTAACCAAATCAAGCCAAATATTATTGGACATAGGATCTGAAGGAGAAATTTCTGTTGTATACAGAAATTTTATTTTGTAAGGATTGATGGTGGATCGATATTGTCTAGTGACCTTAGTGACAGAAAATTCCTCAATGACTTTCCAATCCTCTTTAGTGAGATGTTTCTTAAATTTCGAAACATCATCTTTCTTCACCGCTGCTTGAATCTTGTTACCCTATAGTAATAAGTATCAATATAAAAGATTGTCAATGAATATTGAATACTACTCTCAAGAAATCAGATGATAGTAATGAGAATAAATAAGTAGGTTACTTACATTTTGATCCGAGAGAACCATCTCAAAATACATACCAACATCCTTGTTGTAATGTGTCCAAGTATGCAGTATTTTAGCTCGAATACACCATGAATTCTTGTATGGCTTGAGATTGTTTAGCATGGTAAACTGAGAAAGTATCGTCATTCTTCTGTTTTCTTAAAATCTCTGAATATACGTAATGAAAGTCGATTAGCTTTACTTATATACAAAGTAAGATTTTCTTGAGGATTTTTTTTCTTTAGTTAAAGAATACGATATCAGAGATTTTGTATGATATTGTTAAATTATTAAGATTTTATTCCTTTTTTTATTCATATTATTATACCTTTGCTTAACTTTCTAAATACCTTTGGTTATTAATAAATTTGTGGGAAATATACAATTGGAATATTGAGTTTAGAGATTTTAGGTAACGACATGATAAAGGACGATTTGATTTGTTAATCAAATATTTTGAAGTATATATTTTGGAATATTTAAGATAAACTGTTTGGTGGAAGATTTACTTGAATAATCTTGTTAACCATTTGGTGAAATATTTTATTAGTTACGAAAGTTATATGTAGTTGTGAAGGTGTAACCGTTTATTAATATTTCGTTTTTGGAATTAATGTATAACCTATAACCTATATGCGTAACATATTACTAACCATTTATTAATAATGTAAAGTCTACAAAAACTAAGTCGTGTACTTCCGTTTTATTAAAAGGGATGTCAATAAAAAGAATTAAAAAAAAAACATGATGCGGTGGCTTTCTCTATTCATTAAAACACTCGGCAATTACCATTTCCAGTTTAGCCGACGAGTGTCAATCCTAAAAAGCAAACGACCCGTTGAGTTATCCCAACCCGACTTCACTTACCCTAGAAGCCAAGATCGGCAAACATGGTAGAACCTCCAACAGGGAGAAGACATTATCCATGCATAGTTCCGATTTTGTAAGAACTCTTTTTTTTTCATTGAGTTTGTCACTTCTTAATTTGATTTGATTCTCTTCTATTTTGGTGAAAAGAAGTTTTTTGGATATTTTTGACTATATAATCCATATAACTATGTTCTCTGTCAATACAATTTCATTATTTTTTCAAAATTACATTCGTCTCCGTCTCTATTGGCAACTTAAGAGCAACCATTTGGATTTTTTTTTTCGGGGGCGCAAAGTTTCGCTGTTTATGAATTTTTGGATCGTAGATTTTGGGCTAAGTTGCTGATTTCTTCTTTGCTCATCTAGCTGCGAATTTTTATTCTACCCAACTGTAAAGTTTTTTTTTTAATTCTTCCTGAAGTTTCGGAGTAAGGCTGAGCTTTTTTTTTAATAAATTCTTCATTGCATATGTTTATTTATTATTGTGGCTCGCGAAAAAGCTTCTAAATTTTTCGTCTCTTTGATGCAAAGCTCCTAAAACACGGCTTATGGTTAATTGTGTTGAGATTTTTGTTCATGTAAGAGATATACTTGGTTTCCTAGAAGCTAGTATTTTTTACCCTGTATAATCATATACTTGTGATTCTCTTAGTATTATAACTATGTAGAAGATTAATACTGTTGTTTTTTAGTTATCTTTTAATTAGTTAGCAACTTGTTTCTAGGTCAGTGGCATCTTCTTCTCGAGGATTCGAGCAATACAAATCCGTGAGCTCTCTCACTGCTTGATGCTTTAGAATCCAAATTCTTTGATATGTCCCAATTCTTCATCGAATTGGAAATTTGAAGGGATCGATTGCTCATAGTATATTTGTTGGGTAATAACTGGTAGTGACACAACATCAGTTAGGCTTTCGGTATCTTCTTATAATTAAAAGAGGAGTACATTTTTTTAAATTAAAGAGATGATGTCATGTACCTGTCAAGGAATGCTGCTACTTTGGCTGGCTCTCTCTCTCTACACGCCTCTCAAGTTCATATCGATCTACCAACCCTCACATAAAAGGATAAGGAGGTAGTTGCTTCTAACCTCTAAATCTCAACAATCAGGTACATTCGAATATTAAATTCATATTTAAATTGCATGACTTCTCCTCTTGAATTTCAGAAACCGGCTCATCAGATCCTTTTAATACAGAAAAGTGATATTTGTACCCTGAAAATGACATAACAGTATGTTAGGTGTATGAACATGAATATTGCTGAATGTTTATGTATACAAAAATATAAGATCTTTATACTTACTTGGCATCATCGAGTACAATTTCATATGTCTTCCAGGTATGAAGAACCTGACTTGCACTATCTATGAAGTCTTGAAAGGCTTCGCATCTTAAGGTTTGTTTCGAAAATCTTATTTGACAAATAATTTATTTGACATCATTATTTGTTGGACATAAGATAGCTCTTTGCTGGAAAAACTCTGGATCATTTTTCTCATGCAAAATCTGTGAGGACCATGTCAAAGGTCTCTCCAAAAGCGGTGGTGTAAGTTTTCCAAGAGTGAAGGACTCGGACCTGCACTCTCCAAGATGTCTTCTAGGGCTTGACATCATTGAGGTAAGCAATTGCTTGCGCCATTAAGAAATACTAAAAGGACTTTGAGTTTTCGAAATTGATTGATGTGATGAGATTAGAATGACTATAGAATATATCTATTTATACTGAAGTTGGTAACATAGGGTTTCGTAGTGATTGAGTTGTGTTAATCTTCAATGGAAAGTGCGAAATCTTTGTATTCAATTTTGTATTGATTTTATGATATCAATTTAGGTATGTTCGATCTTTATTTATGTTTTTTAAGAAATTATGCTACTATGGAATTAGTTAATTGAGACCTTGATTATAAGTTGATTGGAGATTTAATATTTATAATTTCAATGATTTGCGTAAATTGATATGAACTGATTTATACATTTAATCTTAAGATTTAAAACCATCTATCGACTAATTAGAATATTTGTATTTTTGCAGATATGTAAAGCCAAGTAAGGCCCAATATGTTGTGAAACGGTGAAGCCCAAACTAAGTAAGAGAATACCTAAGTTATTGGATAGGAATTGATTATTGGGTGGGTATTCGGATAAAGACGCGGACCCTACTGATTAAATCGATTGATTGTATTTTTTAAGTCAATTTTGTCCTTCTTAATTTCAATAAAGTGTCTCCTTTAGTAATAATTGAGTGGCAATTTGAGTAAATAGATTAGGGATTTTAGACATTCTCCTATTTGTACTTCTCTTTTAATTATAATAAGATTCTTGGAGATCACCCAAAGGTGGATCATTGAAAATAGTTAATAATATGAAAATGTTGTAAAACACTTGTGGACTCCATGGACCGGCCCGCTCACAGTCCGTTAGGACATGGCCTTACGGCCCATTTACTGTCCGCACATGTACGGCCCATCGGCCATTGCTTCGCGGCCCATGGCCTTTCTTATGTACTCTATTGCTTTATGGGCTTTAGCCCTTGTACTCTACTATATATATGTAACCTCATTCGATTATCATTAATGAGAACAAGAGATTTCATCCTTCAACTCTCTAGTTTCATAACACGTTATCAGCACGATAGCCTCTAAGGCCAGCTGAGAAAACCCTAACCCTAAAACCTAAAAGCAGCCGCCGTTTCTCTCCTCCCTAAAACCCTAAAACCCTAATCGGCCGCCGCCTCTATCTCTTACCCTAAAACCCTAAAAACCGCCGCCCAAATTCGGCGATCATCTTCCGTCCGTGTACGCGGCCAGTCCGGGGTAAGTTCATGTTCGAAGATCCAGTACGCGGCAAGTTCCGGCGATCAGCTTCGGCGATCAGCTTCCGTCCGTTTTGGATCCAGTACGCGGCAAGTTCCGGGGCAAACTCAGAGATCTCTCGGTGATAATCCAAAACTCTCGGTGATTACTCCATGTTTGGAATCCATCATCGTTCGCGGTTCGCAGTTCCTGACGTTCGCGGTTCGCGGTTCCTGACGTTCGCGGTTCGCGGTTCCTGACGTTCGCGGTTCCTGACGATAGCAGTTCGCGGTTCCGGCCGAGAGCGGTACGTAGGCGGTACGAGGATCTGTCCGAGAGCAGTCCGAGAGCAGTTCGAGAGTGGTACGAGGATTGGGTTGATAGCGGTTCTAATCGAGGTTCGTGAGTGAAATCTGAGGTCTTTAGCTCCCAGATCAAAACCAGTCAGACCCTAATTGGTGAAAGGTAAAATAAAGTCTAACCCTCTTAGAACCATATAATCGAATCTGAACCCTAACAGCTATTGAACCATAAGACATCCAAGTATACAAACAAACAAATCTTAAGAGTTCTATTCTTGTAAAACTTTAAAATCGGTTGCATAGGACTGTTAGATTGTTTGTGAATTGCACCAAAAGATATCAAGCTTGAATTTGGTTGATTGATTATTATTGCTTGATTGATTGTTGCATAAGAACCTAGAACTAAATTTGATAGATTCATAAGATGTTAATCAAACTGTTCTAGGAGATTTAAAACTTGGTTGTTCATGCATCATAATGAAATCAAATTATGCATAGGGTATTAAGAGAACCATAAATTGCATAAATTGTTAAAATTGTATGAACCTTAAAATCGAATTGGATAGACTTGTTTTAGGATTGTTGAAATCGGATCCTTAAAACATAGAAACAATTTAGGATCAATTATAATATAATTTGTTCTTGTAAATTAAGAAAAATTTTAGATCCTAAAACTATGAAATTCGAAAATCATAGATCTGTTCTAGGTTGCTAGAACAATCAGGATAACTTCCAAATTTAATTTGGTAATTATCCTAAAATTTAAATAAAATATTTCCTAAAACTTGTCTTAATCCTAAACTGAAAAGGAAAACTTAAGAAAAGGAAATCTTATCTAGAAAAAGGAAATTATTGCATGCATGCTAGTTCCTATCTAGGTTTGTTGTTCATGCATATTAAGCCACGAAATTGAGTAGAATAAAGGCATGTTTCGGTCTCAAATACCGCATGACCTAAGTTTGAAATTATAAGTAAAGGCAAGGCATGTTTCGGTCTTAAATACCGCATGACCTAAGACTAAAATGATTCCATGGTTCGGTCTTAAACACCGCATGGCATGATCCAAATGAATTACATGGTTCGGTCTTAAAAATCGCATGATATAATCGGGTGCATGTTTTGTAAAGTCAAAGTACCTATGTGAGTGTATTAAGGTTGCACTAAAAGAATAAATGTAAGGCAATTTTGCATACACACCATCACCTTGCTGAGAGTCTCAAGGACCAAGTACCATACCATTGAGAATCTTATTGACCTTTGGACAGAGTTGAAAAACAATATGGACACCAATAGATGGTGCTCCTACCAAAGGCTCAATTCGAAAAACCTAAGGATCCAGGAATTCCAATCCATGGATGAGTATAACTCAGAGCTTTTAAGATTGTCTCAATCCTAAGGTTGTGTGGTACTGAAGTCACGGAGAGAGAGTTACTAGAGAAGACTTTGTCTACTTTTAGTACTCACAATATAGTACTTCAACAACAGTACCATGAAAATGAGCTGTTGATGAATAGTGCTATGAGATCTCCCGGTACAACCCCATTACCGGAAAAAGAGCCCAAAGAGACCAACTACGTCCACAGAAAAAGACACTATGGCCATGGCCGTGGTGGCAGAGGACGTGGTGGTCGTTGGGGCCAGGCAAGCCGTTTTGATGGTTACGGCCGTAGTAGCCGTGGCCGCGGTGGTAGGGGCCATGGGTCCTTTAAACCGCAAATCAAGGCTAAATCGGTTTGTCACCGATGTGTAAATGAAAAGTGCAATGAAACTCACAAGGTTGACATGACAAAGAAAAATCCTAAAGAGCCTAAAGAGCCAAAGAGACTAATGAGTCTATCTATGTCCATAGAGACAAGTATGGCCGTGGCCGAGGAAGAAGTGGGCATGGTGGTCCTGGTCGTGGGACTTACCAAAGACATAATTATGATGGTCAAGGCTATAGAAACCGATTAGGCTTCGGCCGTGGTCGGGGTAAAGGCCGCGGGTTATCTAAACCCGCAATATAAGACCATGTCCACTTGTAATAATAATTATGGTATAGAAAACCATAAGATAGAGACATGCAAAACTCCTAAATTGGATTATGAGATTTTGATTGCCTAAAGAAAAATATTTAAACTCATGTGGTGTATTAATTTAATTTCTATGCTTTTGAATTTGATTGAATTATTATTTTGATTTAAATCCAATTATTTTATTTCCTTTAATATATATTAAAACATAAATCCTTGTCCATTATTGGAAATGGTTAAGGACAAGAAAATAAGTGTGGTGGATAGTGGATTAAGCCACACAAAGCCAATATTAGCAATGATAAGCGGGTATAGCAAGCCTAAGTAAAGGCTACGGCCAGGCATATATTTTATGGCACACATTTTGAACTAAGTGTTGCATTATAATCACCCAGCTCTAAGAGAAGCTTATTGAGCTTTAAGGACATTCATTTGAATGGTTTCCATATTGAAATAAAGGGTGAAGGAAACCAAGAGTTCCTATATATATTACTAAAATCACCCAAGGATCTAAAGAGAATCCTAGAAGTCTATACCTTGCACTAGCCACTGGTTTTTACCATGCTAAGATTAATATAATAGAGGCTAATATGGCAATGGACGAAATGTTCAATAATTCACTTTATGGCATGACCGGATTGGCCATCCGTGTTTCTAACATGATGCGTATGTTGATATTAAATAAAATTGGCACACTCCTAAGAGAGAGAAGAGTTATCCCTACAATCTCACGTGTGTAGCATGTACACAAGGGAAACTCATTTATAAGGCCATCACCAGCAAATGTAACTAAAGAAATTTTCCACTTAAGACTATAAGTCTAGATAGTGCTGGTGAATTTATATCCCAAGCGTTTAATAATAATGGTATGTCCATGGGGGGGGGGGTGTGGACCACCCTGTGGCACATGAACATACAGAGAATGGATTAGATGAATCTTTCATTAAACGCACTTAATAAATTGCTCGACCATTACTCATGAGATCGAAGCTTCTTGTGTCGGCTTGGGGACACACAGTACTACATGCAACAGAACTTATATGCATCAGGCCATCTAGTGAGTATAAATATTCCCAAATGCATAACGGGTCATAAGCCAGACATATCCCATCTAAAATAATATACGGGTGTGCCGTTTATATTGCATCATCACAGAGAACAAAGATGGGACCTCAAAGGAGGATGGGAATATATATTGATATGATTCTCCCACCATTGTTAAGTATCTTGAGCCAACTATGGGTGATTTATATGTGGCCAGATACACGGATTGTCAGTTTGCTGAATCCGAATTCCCTATATAGGGTGGAGAGAAAGACAAGCTGGTCAAAGAAATATTATGGAATCAAACATCCTTAAATTGGCAAGATCCTCGAGATTATACATTTGCAAAAGCTAGCTATTCAATTGCCAAGATTCCTTTAATGACCCAAAGAGAATTATGAAATCGTACATACCAGCTTGTAATGCACCAGTACGTATTGATGTTCAAAAAGGAACACAATAATCAAGTTGCTACAGAGTCTAAATAGACCAAAATGTTCCATAGAAAAGAACCTTCGGAAATCTAAGAAAGGTGCAAATAAAACCGAGGTTAAGGAAAAGTATAGACATGGCCGCGGCAAATCCTAAGGTACCAATAATGAGGTTTGGGACGCTAAACCTCAAGGTCCTTAAGGTATTAATAATAATAAGAGCTCGATAAACTATATCATGTCTAGAATAAAATGGAACTGCAAAGATGTCGACATTAATAATTGCATGCAAGGTAGCACTTGAAGTAAATGAGGATCAGAAACTCACGTCTATATTAGAGTGCACTCAAAGTAAAGATTGGCTAAAATAGAAAGAAGCCATTGACGTGGAGTTAAACTCTTTAAAGAAGAGAAATGTGTTTGGTCCGACCTTAAGGACAACACTTGATATAAACCAGTTGGACATAAGTTGGTCTTTGTAAGAAAGAGAAATTAGAATAATGAAAGCGTGAGATAAAGCACGGCTTATAGCACAAGGATTCTCTCAAAGACCAGGAATAGATTATGAGGAGACTTACTCCCTGTGATGGATGCAACGACTTTAATAAGTCTGGCTATAAAAGAAAAACTGGATTTACGGTTAATGGATGTTAAAACCGTATACTTACATGGTCCACTGGAAAATGAAATGAGATTACCAGAGGGTATAGAGCTCCATTATAAGAGTGGTTCTCGAGAAAATACTGCATAAGTCTAGACAAATACCTTTATGGACTGAAACAAAGTGGGTGTATATGGTACAATAGATTAAGCAAGTACCTAGCCGAAGAAGGCTATAAAATGATTCCATCAGTCCATGTATTTATAAAGAAGTTTGCAAACAAAGGATTTGTGATAATAGCAGTCTATATGGATGATTCAAACATCCTTGGAACCCCTGGTTAAATCGCCCAAACAAGAAAGAAATGAAAGACCTAGGCAAAAGAAAAATTCTGTTTGGGGTTACAACTTGAGTACATAAATGATAGAATCCTTGTGCATCAAATGGCATATACAGAAAAGTACTCAAGAGTTTTAATAAGGACTAAGCTCACCCATTGACTAGCCCAATGGTTGTAAGGAGCATTGATTTGGATAAAGATCCATTGGTCCAAAGAAGGACAATGAGAAAGTTCTCGGTCCTGAAATGCCATACCTCAGTGCTATAGGAGAATTAATCTTGGCTAGCCACACTAGACCAGAGATAAGTTTTGCCGTGAACCTCCTAGCAAGAATTAGTTCTTGACTAACCCAAAGGCACTAGAGTAAAATTAAGTATTTATTATGTTACCTACAAGGAAGGTAAGATTTGGGTTTATATTATACTAACTATAACAAAGAAGGTTTTAGTTGGTATTGTTGATGCAGGTTATAGCAAAGAAGGTTTAGTGCGTTTTGTTCGATGACTCAACATATATGGACGGATAGCGGCATGGACGACAGCAAAGAAGCAACGGTCATATATGAGGACAATTCGGCCTGCACCGCACAACTCAAGGAAGGTTACATCAAGGGAGATCGGAAGAAGCACATCTTACTGAAGTTCAAGTGGTGCAAATTCAATCATGCGACAACTCAGCCGATCTCTTCACCAAAGCATTGCCGACATCAACGTTCAAGAAGCTCACGCACAAGATTGGAATGCGGAGGCTTAAGGACTTGGAGTGATGTTTGGATCAGGGGGAGCAATGTGTGCTGTACTCTTTTTCCTTCACCAAGGTTTTGTCCCATTGGGTTTTCCTGGTAAGGTTTTAATGAGGCAGCATCCCCTAAGCACATTGCAGCGATCCCATCCAACATGGCACGGTCATCTCGTCCAAGGGGGAGTGTTGTAAAACACTTGTGGACTCCATGGACCGGCCCGCTCACAGTCCGTTAGGACATGGCCTTACGGCCCATTTACTGTCCGCACATGTACGGCCCATCGGCCATTGCTTCGCGGCCCATGGCCTTTCTTATGTACTCTATTGCTTTATGGGCTTTAGCCCTTGTACTCTACTATATATATGTAACCTCATTCGATTATCATTAATGAGAACAAGAGATTTCATCCTTCAACTCTCTAGTTTCATAACAGAAAAGAATTAATCATTTTCAATATAGTCAATAATATGTATACCCAAAGGTAACAAATTTATTTGATAAATATATGTGATTTGATTAATTATAAAATTATAAATTTAGCATCATTAAAAGGACTTGTGTTTAAATATTGCCCAAAGGTTATTTAAATTCATGCATTAAATTTAAGTTAGGCCTTAAGAGTCTGTGTAAAATTGTCAAAGCACTAATATGTAAGCATGTTTACATGTTTGCAGCTTCTTCAAACTTATATGCATCTGCTAACTCTGTCGTAAAGTTCAATGGGCTGAACTACGGTGAATGGTCTGACCAGATCCAGATTGCATTGGGTATTATGGCTTTGGACTCTGCAATACTAACGGATGAGGAACCTCCAGCCATTACAGGAGATAGCTCTAAAACTGAAAAGTCTTGTTATGAGATTTGGGAGCGATCTAACAGGCTGAGTTTCAACCTCATAAGAATGAAGATGGCAGAAAGTGTTAAGCCATCTATGCCTAAGACAGAGAAATCAAGGGAATTCATAGAGAAAATTAAGGAGTGTTCACAATCTGATTTGGTTGACAAGTCGATTGTAGGAAGTCTCATGAATGAGCTTACTACGAAAAAGTTTGACTGGTCTCAGCCAATTCATGATCATGTGACCCACATGTCTAACTTGGCAGCAAGGTTGTCAACCTTGGGAATGGAAGTTCATGAGAATTTCTTGGTCCAATTCATTATGAACTCTCTACCTTTTGAGTTTAGCCAGTTCCATGTGAATTACAACACCATTAAAGATAAATGGGACTTTAAGGAGTTAAAGGCTATGTTGGTTCAAGAGGAAGGGAGAATTAAAAAAATGAAGGATAATGTTGTCAATCTTGTGGGCTATGGAAATGCTAGCATCAATAAAGGAAAACCAAGTAGGAAGGACAAGATGAAGGATAAAGCTTTTATGAAAGGCCCTGAAAGTCAAATCCAGAAGGAAAGGAAGTGTTTCTTTTGCAAGAAAATGGGGCACTTCAAGAAAGACTGTCTGAAAGGAAAGGCATGGTTCGAAAAGAAAGATACGCAACATATTTATGTTTGCTCTGAATTGAACCTTGTCGAAGTGCCTAAAAATACTTGGTGGTTAGATACTGGTGCTACTACTCATGTGTCTCATATTAAACAGGGATTCAGTTCGAGTCAACCCATAAGAGGAGCTGAACAATTCTTGTTCATGGGAAACAGAATGAAGGCACGAATTGAAGGTATTGGGACTTATAAGTTGATCTTGGACACTGGATGTCAGGTAGATCTTGAAGGGTGTCTCTATGTACCTGAGTGTGCTAGAAATCTTGTTTCCGTTAGTAGGTTGGACAATTTAGGTTTTGTTTTTAAGATTGGACACGGTGTTTTCTCATTGTACCGAAATGATTACCTTAATGGAAATGGTACTTTGTTTGATTCAGTTTATCGTTTCAATCTTGATATAAAGTTTTATGAATCGTTGTTTAATATTGAAAGTCAAGGCATTAAGCGTAGTGCATCTGATGAAAGTTCAGCTTTTTTGTGGCATCAAAGACTAGGTCACATTTCCAAGGAAAGAATTATGAGGTTGGTAAAGAATGAAATTCTTCCTCACTTGGATTTTAGTGATCTAGATGTGTGTGTAGACTGCATGAAAGGAAATCAGACTAAACACATTACAAAGAAACCAGCCACAAGAAGTACTCAAGTTCTTGATTTAATTCACACCGATATATGTAGTCCGTTTGATGCTCCATCTTGGAGCGGTGAAAAATACTTTATCACCTTTATTGATTACTCACGTTATGGTTATACTTATCTTCTGTATGAAAAATCTCAGTCTGTGAATATCTTAGAGATATTCATTAATGAGGTGGAAAGGCAATTAGATAGAAAAGTAAAAGTAGTGAGATCTGATAGAGGTGGTGAGTTTTATGGAAAATTCACAGAAAATGGAAATTGTCCTGGTCCATTTGCAAAGCTACTTGAGAGTAGAGACATTTGTGCACAATATACAATGCCTGGTACCCCTCAGCAGAATGGTGTAGCTGAGAGGCGGAATCGTACTTTAATGGAAATGGTTAGGAGCATGATAAGTAATAGTTCTTTACCCCTATCATTGTGGACATATGCATTAAAGACTGCAACGTATGTCTTAAACCGGGTTCCTAGTAAGGCAGTTCCTAAGAATCCTTTTGAACTGTGGACGGGAAGGAAACCAAGCTTAAGACATTTACGTGTTTGGGGATGTCCAGCAGAAGTAAAGCCATATAATCCACATGAAAATGAACTTGATTCGAGGACTGTAAGTGGCTATTTTATTGGCTATCCGGAAAAATCAAAGGGGTATGTATTTTACTGTCCTAAGCATAATACGAGAATAGTTGAAACGGGAAATGCTAGGTTCATTGAAAATGGTCAAACTAGTGGGAGTGGTGAACCAAGAAAGGTGGATATTCAAGAAGTTCAGGTTGAAGTTTCTTCACCTGTTGTCACATCTAAGGTTGTTGTTCCTATTGTTTCAGTACAGAAACGACCCGACCCGTTTTTTTTTTTTTTAATAATAAATAATTAAATAATAAATAATAATAAACTACAACTAGTGGTCCCATACCCACTAGACACCTAACCACAACCACAACCAATAGCGGAAATAACCAATACCAATAAATATCCAATAATACTCCAACAATTATAGCATTTAACAATATCCAATAATCAATCAACAGGAAACATAGAACCAGCAACCTAGCAATGTTTCTAATGACCCAACTCTAGCAACCTAGCAATGCCAGACAACATCCAATCGAGTCCCTAGAACATCCTCCTCTTCATTGCCTTGATTCCACGATCACATTTTGCCTTTACCTGCATCACAAACACAAATTGCAATGCATGAGTATTTTATAAACACTCAGTAAGGCAATCCTCCCATCTACTGGGCTATACACACAAGCAATAGAGATACTCTAACCATCAAACAACAATCAACAAACAAACCAGGCTCTACATCGACGGACACAAAGCTTGCATCGACCGACACCAACTGGGGACTGCATCGACCGACGCATAATATGCATCGACCGATGCAAAGTTCACTTACATCGAACGATGCTCCCATTGCTTCGACAGACGCATGCTCGATATTACGCGGAAACCCTAATTGCATCGATCGACGCCTCCACATGGCATCGACCGATGATCTTAGGTCAATCCGCGCCGTCCTCGCACTGCATCGACCGATGCACAATGTGCATCGACCGACGCACATTCCGAGCATTGTTTTCCCTGAAGCTTCTCGCCGGATCTTCATTCCTGCAACCATAAGACTCTATCCTAAGCCACAAGAAAGCCTCACAAGAACATAAACAATGTTCTAACAAGCCAAACAACACATAAACAAACAGATCAGAGAATCTCTAGCTTAGATAAGCCATGGTCATGCACTTACCTTTGCCACAGAAGAAATCTAACCCAAACACAGGAAAAAAACGCTCCTAGGAAGCTCCTACAACGATCCCAGCTATAGATCTCTACAGAAACAGCTTCCAACTCCAAGAAATCACCAAAAACACTCAAGAACACCAAGAACTCTTCTCTCTCTCTTTCGTTTCTCTCAAAAGCGGTCAAAGTCGACTAATGAGACAAAAGAAACAATTTAAGGGTTTTACTTTTCCCTTTGCCCAAAACACAGCGTTTAACTTAAGTCAAAACGCAAAAGCTGAACCTGCATCGACCGATGCTCCTCCAACATCGACCGATGCAAATCCCCAAACCAAGATTTCAGTTCACGGATGTTACAAGTACAGTCAAATGAGGCAATAGAACAACATGATGATGTACCAATCCTCATAGATGAAGAGACAATTAATGAACTTGTCGCTATTCATGAAGAAAATGGTGTACCACAAGAACCATTAACGCGATCTGGAAGGAACCTTAGATCTGCCATTTCAAATGACTATGTGGTTTATGCTGTTGAAAGTGAATGTGACTTTAAGCATTGACGAAGACCCGAACATATTCCAAAAAGCCTTGGAAAGTGACAATTCTGAAAAACGGTATATTGCCGCGAAAGAAGAAATAAAATCTATGGGTGATAATAATGTTTGGGACTTAGTAAAGTTGCCAAATGGTTTCAAAACTGTTGGTTCTAAATGGGTCTTTAAGACTAAACGCGAATCGAAAGGTAACATTGAAAGATACAAGGCTCGCCTTGTTGCCAAAGGTTTCACCCAAAAAGATGGTATTGACTATAAAGAGACCTTCTCTCCAGTTTCAAAGAAGGATTCTCTTAGAATTGTTTTGGCTTTGGTGGCTCATTATGATCTGGAGCTTCACCAAATGGATGTGAAAATCGCCTTTTTGAATGGAGAGCTTGAGGAAGAAGTATATATGGATCAGCATGAAGGGTTTGTGGCCACAGGAAATGAACATCTGGTGTGTAAGCTGAAAAAATCAATATATGGACTTAAACAAGCTTCCAGACAATGATATTTGAAATTTAATAATACCATTACGTCATATGGGTTTGTAGAGGTTATCTTTGACCGATGCATCTACATAAAGATCAGTGGGAGCAAGTTTGTAATTTTAGTCTTATATGTTGATGATATTTTGCTTGCTGCGAATGATATGGGTATGCTACATGATATAAAGAAATATCTATCTAAGAATTTTGAAATGAAAGATATGGGCGAGGCATCTTATGTGATCGAAATAGAAATAAGTCGAGATAGATCACAAGGATTGCTAAGTTTGTCTCAGAAAGGATATATCAATAAGGTCTTAGAGAGATATTGAATGAGTAAATGCTCTGCTAGTAAAATTCCAATTCAGAAAGGGGACAAGTTCATTAAAATGCAATGTCCAAGAAATGAATTGGAACGTAAAGAAATGGAAAGAATTCCTTATTCATAAGTGGTTGGGAGTTTTGCTATTGGTATGTTGGGTCGATATCAAAGTAATCCCGGAATGGACCACTGGAAGGCTGCAAAGAAGGTTCTCAGATTCAGACTATGCCGGATGCGTTGATAGTAGGAAATCGACGTTTGGATATTTGTTCTTGTTAGCTGGAGGAGCAATATCGTGGAAAAGTGGAAAGCAGACTGTCATTGCTTCTTCCACTATGGAGACCGAATTTGTGGCATGCTTTGAGGCCACAATTCATTCATTGTGGCTGCGGAACTTTATCTCAGGGCTTCGGATTGTCGACAACATAGAATAGCCGCTGAAAATTTACTGTGATAATTCCGCAGCTGTCTTTTTTTCAAAGAATGACATGTACTCAAAAGGTGCTAAACACATGGAGATAAACTACTTGTCTGTCAAAGAAGAAGTGCGGAAACGTAGAGTGTCTTTTGAGCATATTAGGACGGATATGATGGTTGCAGTTCCGCTAACTAAGGGATTACCAGCCAATGTGTTCATTGGCCATGTAGAGCGTATGAGTGTTATAGATAAGACCATGTTGTTTTAATTATAGGATGCTTATTATGTATGAGACACTATGAATTCACTTAAAGTTATGTTTCTGTTTTTATTATACATGTTATCATTAAAGTAAGTGTACACATTTATGGTATATAGATAACATAACTGTTTTGAGAATTAAAAGTTTTTCTCAATATGAAAGAATAATATAAAATGGGAATTAATTTATGATACATGGAAGGGAGCATGTCGTCAATGATGTGTGACCGCCATGATTCGATCAGTTTGATTTTATTTAAGTCATTAAAGGTTAAGAGAACTTGATATTAAAGTGCACATTAAAGTTATTAAACCATAAGTTGACACAAATGCCAAGTGGGAGAATGTAAGAATATTTTATATTCTATGTGGCCTATGTGTCTTTTGGTTTAATAATAAAGTTCAAGTTATATTTAACATTGTAGATTCTAATATTAAAGACGACCCCGTGATGAATCAGTTTCGATTAATGTATTAGAATTTGGGTGTATTGATAACCCTCTTCCCTTCTCTTAATTATATTATATAAGTAATATATATACATGTATATGTTATGTATATGCATTATTAAGGGGTGCTATTACTAACCAGTACAATTAAGGGGTGTTGTTACGAACCAGTACAATTAAGGGGTGCTATTACGAACCAGTACATCTCTTCAAATGTGACTGTATATACATGTATATATATATATATATGTGGCTGTTGAATCATTACGGCAACGGTTGTGTTCTCATAACGTGAGAAACACTACCACACCAAATTCACAACAGAAAAGAGATTAGTGATTTTCTTCATTAAAGATCACGTAAAAGCAATAAAGAGTAAGGGAAGAGAAAATCAATTACTGAAGACTTGGATCCATCATCAAGCATAGAGAAAGCAATGGATCAAGGTTAGTGTTTCTTTTTCTCTAATAAAATGTTCATGGTTGAATTAGATCAAATCTAGATGATCTTTGGGATGTGTAGATTTCATGAATATAGAAATCTAAATTTATAACATGAACATCAGATCTTGGTGAATTGATAAAGGAATCAAAGCTAATTATCTGGGATGAAGCATCAATGATGAGCAAGTATTGTTTTGAAACCTTGGATAGAAGTTTCAAAGATGTACTTGAAGATGATAAGCCTTTTGGAGGAAATTTCATTCTTTTTGGTGGTGACTTTAGGCAAATTCTTCCTGTTATAAATGGAGCTGGAAGAGAAGAAATTGTTAATGCTTCGCTTAACTCATCATCTATTTGGGATCATTGCAAAGTGTTGAGATTGACAAAGAACATGAGGCTGATGCAAGACATAAGTGTCAATGAAGCAAGGGATATTGAGGAATTTTCAAAATGGATTCTTGCTCTTGAAGAAGGAAAACTTAATCTACCAAATGATGGAGTTACTGAAACTGATATACCAGAGGATTTTATAATCACTGAGAGTGAAAGTCCTATAGAATCCATTATTCATTCCATTTATGGCAAGTCATACGCTGAAGAGAACGATGCTTTGTTCTTCCAAGAAAGAGCTATATTGTGCCCTACAAATGATGATGCGAATTCAATCAACGAGCACATGATTGCAACACTAAAAGGTAAGTATCAAGACCACTACTTCTATAATAAACTACGTACATGCTATGATTTTACATTAATTGTGAAGTTTACTCGGGCTTTGCATTTTTTTGTTTTGTTTTTTGGTTTGTTCATAGGTGAAGAGAGAGTTTACCTTAATTCTGATTCAATTGACCCTTCCGACAAAAGAGCTAAAAAAAATCCAGTGTATAGTCCAGATTTCTTGAATAATATCAAGGTTTCAGGATTATCAAATCATAGTCTTAGACTTAAGATAGGTTGTCCGGTCATGTTGTTGAGAAATATAGATCCAAATGGAGGGTTGATGAATGGGACTAGGTTACAAATAACTCAGATGGTTGATCATGTTTTAGAAGCTAGGATCATCACTGGAACTAGAATTGGTCACATTGTGCTTATTCCTAGGATGTTATTGTCGCCATCAGACACTAGATTGCCTTTCAAGCTGCGTCGAAGACAGTTTCCTTTATCAGTTGCTTTTGCTATGACCATCAACAAAAGTCAAGGCCAAAGTTTAACCTCTGTAGGGTTGTACTTGCCAAGACCGGTTTTTTCTCAAAGACAACTCTATGTGGCAATGTCGAGGGTGAAATCAAAAGCAGGTTTGAAGTTGCTTATTACATATAACAAAGGGAAGCCACAAAAAAAACAATGAATGTTGTTTTCAAAGAGGTTTTCCAAAACCTCCGCTAGCTATATTTAGGGGATGTTATTGGAGAGGTGATTTCTAAATCCAAATGGAATTGTAAATTCTAGAAATCAAAATACAAGGATTTTGAAATAACATGTTTTATCCTTGGATTTGAACTCTTCTATTTTACACTTTCAAATCCATTCAAATCCATTTAAAACATACTGTGGATTTTGAAATCCAAAAACAAATAATTAAGTGAATAACATGGGATTTTAGCAAGTATTTGTAAATCATAGAACCAATAACACCTAATTTTGATAAGTATTTTAAAATCAATGATTGAATAACACATGATTTTTGTTTGGATTTTCAAATCCATTAAAATCATAGAACCAATAATTCCCTCTTAATTTTTTTGTTTACATGTTAGTTATGTCTTTGTACTTATATCAGAACTATAGTAAGGATGTTGTTTTTCTAAACAAAGGTTTAAACTATTTCATTCATTGTTACACCAGTTTTTTTATTGATGTCGTTTTCTCAATAAACATTTTAAAAATTGCTAAGATTCTAAACCAACAATTTCAGTCACAAACTATTATAAATAATTGCAAATTTTACTAAAATAAAATATTCAACCCATAACCCATAGTATACCGCAGGTTAGTACCTAGTAGATTAGTGTTTCTTATAGCAAGAAATAAGAATGCGTCAAAGATGAATAACCCACGTACCCAACAGTCCAACGCAACTCACCTTATCCCGTGACTCTCATATGTTAGGCTGAGAAAACATAAAATTTAACCAATTATATTATAAACATATGATTCAAGGAAAACTATGCAGAACACAACTTGTTAAAAGTTGCTTTACTAATTTATTTTGAGTTTTTTTGGCTATCTATTTCTTTATATAATAATATGGAAGAGTAGGACATCTGATATTTTTTTTTAATACATACATGTGTACTTACTTGATAATGGCTTTAAATTAACTCAAATTTAGCAAAACTTATTCTTCATGGATTTGTTTCCCCCTTTTCGATGGCTAAATCCAAAAATTGCACTCAATTGTGGTATGTGAATGATTGCCACGTTACCCAAAACAAGAATTCCCAAATTTTGTCTTTATATATGTAAGAATTTATTAAAGAATCTAGGTCCGTTTCCATTAGGTAAGGAAAAAGTTACAAAAACTCGTAATTGAAAATGAAAAGGATTCAGATAAATTCTAAAAATTTAATTCAAAAAGTTTTGTTTTTACTTAACAAGAGAAAGGGAAAGTGACACTTTCAATCTCTGGCAATCAATGATTACATGCACTGAAAACCATAAAGATAACGCTCACTTTTACCACCCCTTAATTATTAGTCAGTTAAGATAATCACAAGTTAATTAAGGATCCTAATTCCACCTTTTTGTTCTTTTCATAATCAGAGTAACAACTTCTTCAAATTTTTTTTTAAACAACAATGGAAAAAACTTAGATCAATAAACGAGAGAGATCACATAATTAAATTACTTAATTAGTGAGAGATACTATACTTTGGGTTAAGTTGTAACAAACCAATTGTTTTTGGCATTTCCTCTCTGTTAAATTCATTCTCCAAAATATTTAATCACTCTTTTTTTTTCCCATAAAAAAGAGAATTTACATGATACTGAAGTAACATTTAGTTTGGATAGAAATGATCAAATTTTCTTAAATTGAAATCGTTTCGTCCACTTTAAAATATCAGGAATAATTTATTATGTAGTTATATTTGAAAGTTTTAGTATTTCTATTGTTATTATTTGTTGTTTCTATGAAAAACTAAGATATAAAAACCTTTAATTTTCATTCACTAAATCTATAATTTCAAATTACCATTGAATGTAACGTATGATTCTCTGTATTTGATTAATAAAGTAGGAATATTGTTTACCACAGTATGACAAGTGTCACTAGCTTTAAATTATAAATGAAACAAACATTTTGAAACAGAATTTGGATGAATTTCTCATACTACATAATATGATATGATTCTCATCTATTATATTGTAAGGATTAACTAAGTAAAATTAAATTAAATTTCTTAAGAGTATTCTTGAAGACCATAACGACGTTGTAGCTCTATAAAACTAAGATGTAAAAACATGACATTCAGAGAAAGCAGAATAGAGTAAATAAAAGCGGCTACTATTTAAATCTTGAGACCACCCTCATGCATACGGTAGCTATGCACCTTCATCATTGTTCTAACCATTAAGTGTTTTTCTAGAATTTTTTTTTCTTAATAACTCGATTTGAAATGCGTTTTCTTAATAAATATTGATAGTCAATAAAATTTTTATACATACATAAACTTGTTTACTGATGAGTTCTTAAAAAACTACTCCCTCCGTTTCAAACTATAAAATGTTTTAGCCAAAGCACGCATAATTAGACATGTTTACTTTTAAAAAGTTTAACCAATCATAAACAAGACTGCATAAATAAATAAATAAAAAATTAAAAATTTGTCTAAAAATAGTTTAGAAAATTGAAAACATCTTATATTATGAAACAAACAAAAACCTCTAAAACATCCTATATTATGAAACGGAGGGAGTAGTAAATGTAACTAAACTCTCCAGAAAAAGAAAAAAAAAAAACAGCCTCACATCAAACCATCACAAAATTCTAATTATATTTTGTTAAATATATCTAACTATATATTATATTTTGAAATTTTATGCATTTTTAGTTGATAAATTAATTTTAATAATTAATTCACTAATTCTGAGACAGATAAGAAATTTGGAAATTGGAATGAAGTAATATTAAGTTTAAAAAAAATTGGAGACCATTTGTCGGCATTTCCAATGAAAAAGTATAGGCACAATATTATCTTTAAACGTTTCAAAGAAAAGAAAGAAGAAAATCTTCATATACAACTTGTATAATACAACTGTTATTCTGATTAATGAACTGTTCTTTATCTATTATTTTTATAAAAAACAGAAAATCTGACTAAATTATTCGAACGTTGAGAAATTTAATTCGATAAAAACAAATTAGGATGTGGTGACTCATACGCCAATTGGTTGTCTTATAAGTTAAATTCTGGTTTTCACAAAAAAGAAACCATAATTTTATTGTGTCTATATATATATGAGAAAGTTGAACGTAACAACACACAGCATTTTTTCATCGCAAGGACAAAATGAGTTTTGAAGATGGTGCAAAGACAAAAGAGTTTTGATGATGGTGCATGGAATGCAATTTATTTTAACTGAATTGATTATTGACGTCACTAAAATACACTGAGTTTTTGAGAGCTTTCATGAATTTCACATTCAAGTTTATTTTTAAATTATGCTTTTTTATGCCTGAATATGGATTGTAATACCATGTAAGTGGTGATTTTTTCAAGGCTAATTAATTCACAAATTTTGTTAGCTTTCTTAAATAACAGTCCATTACCCATGACTAGACAACAGGTTATCGGGCACTACAAATCAAATCTTAACGAAAAATTTAGTAGTATAAATTAATTTTATTCATACACGAATATTGAATCTGCATATAATAATTAATAATATTGATAGGATCATACAAATACATTGGATTTTAACTTTAATTATTATCCTATGATTTTATTGAACTATGTTAAATACTATACTAGTCTTATCCATAAATATAAAAATAATTTATTAATTATAATGGTTATTAATTTATTGAAGATTAATATATAGAAGTTTCACCAGATATAAAAAGAAATATATGAATTTAATTTAACCAAGTTGACTGAAATTAAGAATGATATATTTTGAGAGATACCAAATTAGCGACTTTATCAAATTTAGAGTATATTAGTAATTTCATATAATTATGAAGTCATGCTTTTTTTATTTTACTTGGATATGGTTGTATATATATTGAATTACTTACCTAACTTTTTTCAACAACATGCATTATATGAATTGGAATTCTTAAAATTATCATTCTAAATTACTAAATCAATTATTTAGTCATTTATTTATTTATTATGGAAAATAGATATATACCGCATGTATAATATATATACATATATAGAGAGAAACCGCGTATTAATTTATGACCACTTTTTACCATAACTAATATTAAGAAAGAAATCTCTGTTTTACAGAAATTCATGAAATTGAAAGAGAAATATTCTTTAAGAACTTCACAAAAAAAGAATTGAACCTTTTTTTATGTTGATTTCCTAGTAACGGCTTTGTCTTATGATTATATTTTGGGGTTTTGCTATGAGCTCACTTAACTCTCTCTATATATATGCTCTCCTATTTCTCTTTCTTTCACCATCTTTAAACGTCTCTTTCTCTTTGTTCTTCTAGCTCTCTCTCTCTCTCTCTCTCTCTCTCTCTCTCTCTCTCTCTCTCTCTCTCTTCATATAAGACATTCATAAAAGCACAATAAAAACAATAAAACAAAAAAGGTACAATGAGCATTCAAATTAATATGACTAATGCTCAAGAGGGATTTGTGTGGGGGATATCCAATTCTGATGATTCAAAAGGCGGTTGTAGAAAAATTGAGAAATCACCTCCGTCGCAACCTTCTCATCCGTCATCAGAAATCCAGACTGATGCGGTTAGAAAGGTCGCAAAAGGAAAGAAAAGGACGAAAAGAAGTGATGAAAATGATGTAGAAGAATCACATGATCATGAAACACATATATGGACTGAGAGAGAAAGGAGGAAAAAGATGAGGGACATGTTTGCTAAACTACATGCTTTGCTTCCCCAACTTCCTCCTAAGGTATTGATTTAACAATAAAAACATATTCTTGATTTTTTTTTCATCGGGCATGAAAATTATATTGATTATATTACGATCGGTGATTTCACACAATTTTGTGTATGAACTATACTCATCATATATAACTGGAGAAATTCAATTTCATGCGGAAAATAACATTCGATTTTTGAACAAAATTTTAGTCTTATCCAGTGTTCAAGAAAGCGCTAGGCGGTATTTGGGAAGTGACCCAACGCCTAGAGCCTAAAACGCCTAATTGAGGCCTAGACGGTAGGCAGTTTAGGAGTTTACAACATACAAAATTATATGCTAGAAAAATAAAAAATAAAAAATCATAAATAAAAGTAGGAAAAATACATTTATTTAAGTTACATTAACTAGATATAAACGTTTATAATTACGTATACATATATAAAACTTAATAATTTAAATATATAGAGTTAAAAATCAAAAATAAATATTTAAATAAAATTTATGTAATTTTAAGCGGTTCAAGTGGGCATTTAGGCGTCTGCTGAGTGCCTAGCACCTAAACGGCGCCTAGGCGGACGCCTAGACCGCTTTCTTGAACACTGGTCTTATCCAATTGCAAAAATTATATATATATATATATATATATATATATATATATATATATATATATTGTGAAACCAAATAATATAAAACTAATATATTTAGTTTCATTATGCAGATTTCCTTCTTTTCTTTATTTTTTTGATACTATTTTATCTCCAATCATAAACATAGACGATATTTTATAATAAAATTATTTTTATGCTAACTTAACACAACATTCTCTTATGTTTCTTTCTCTTTCGTATTGTCATGTTTGATTTCAATTTATTCAATAGCTTACGCTTGTTCCTTTTCATGTTTTGTTTCAAAACTTTTTGTTTTGTATAAACAATTAGATCCAATGTATGTCACTTTTGTTGTATGTCTTTGTCCCATTTTTTCATAATTTTCATTATACCAAGACCACCTTAAACTATTTGCAAACTCTATAGAATATTGTTTTATATTTGATATTTTTCTTGAGTTTTTTAAAATACATTATAATCAGAACCCTATTTGAATCCACCGATTGCACATGGGAAAAAAGGCTCCGGTTTTAAGGCACTATAAAAGTACATAAAATAAAATTTTAACTAATATGTACATTTATGTGTCGGATATCTAGTGTTTATATAAGAATCATATATTCTAATATTTTAAGTTTTGATCCACAGACAGACAAATCAACAATTGTGGATGAAGCGGTGAGTTCCATTAAATCCCTTGAACAAACTCTACAAAAGCTCCAATTGCAAAAGCTCGAGAAACTTCACTACTCTTCTGCCTCAACAAGCACAACTCCTGCTACAACTTTTGCATATGGTCCATCTTCATCCTCTTCTCCTGCAACAACTCTCCCCACCCCAATATCAAACCATCCCCAAATCCTTACTATAGGTGCCGCTGTAGAAGATTCTTACTGTCCTGCAGCTTTCTTGGCCGATCAGATACCTTCTTCCAGCGCTGTTGCTGTTAACATGCCTTACCCTTGTAATGATCCGATCGTGGCTTTCGATACTTGGTCTTCACGCAACGTTGTGCTGAATATTTGTGGAAATGAAGCTTTCTTCAATTTGTGTGTCCCTAAGGGCAAATTAGGGGTTTTCACTTCGGTTTGTTACTTGTTTGAGAAGTTTAACTTGGAGGTTTTGTTTGCTAATGTCTCTTCTAACGTTTTTGGGAGCACCTACATGATCCAAGCACAGGTAACTATAACTTGTACATATTTAAACATTATTATCATATGATATGTGCATGGTGATATATACTATTTATGATGGTCCTTTTAACTGTAATGAAACAGGTAAATCCGAGTTATGCAAATCAGCTATTGGGAAATGGGGTTGGAGTAGGGGAGATTTTCAAGCAAGTTGCTCAAGAACTGGTGTTGTATTTTTCATCTCCATAAATCATAACTGGCTGCATCTGTTTAAATTTAATGCATTTTCAGGGTTTGTTTTTTGTGCAAAGTCCCATCTCTTTTGCTTATGCAGAGAGATTCGCTTGGATTTTTCACTTCAAACCCCATTTAAAAAAAAAACAAAGAGAAGAGATAACTAGCTTCTTTAAACATTGTTGTCTAGTGACTTTTTCGTAATTTTATTTTTATATCCTTATGAATCAATGTATTGGCAAATGTTTTCCAATGAAACATTTATTAAGTGCACCAACTTTTTGAAGGTTAATTGTTTTAAGGTACATTTCTATTTTACACCCCAAACCAATACTTACAGTGTTCAAAAAAACAGACTAGACGGTCGTCTAGGCATTATGCACTCAGTCAACACCTAGATAATCGCATGGACCGTCTAAAATGATAGGTTTCGTTTTAATATATATATTTTTGTTGTAAACATAGAGAATAGGGGAACGATTCTTTCTTTCTTTTTTCATCTAATTATAGGATATATATTAGGATTTATTTCTTACACTAATATTAATAGATCCTAGAATGGGCATCCATATAATACATAATATTATTCATAACACTACTTCTTGGATGAACATTATAAAAATGTAGTTTCAAATGCGCATATGAGATACTGACTCATTATCAACATAAACGCTTTGTAATGAAGTCATCATAACTCTAGTATGTCTACTGCTACACTTTTTTAATCTTTTGTAAGCCTTCTTAACTCTTGTAAACTGTATAACCTTTTCAAACCAACCATCGACAACCAAGGTTTTACACCCTAAACCCGAAGTAACTCTTGAAACCGGTTACCAAACCTTATGGATACGAGAATTCCTTACCATCTCAAAGGAAAAAATATAGTCCCTAGTTTCTCTCCTCTTACTCGGAAAATAATTCAAGCCCCAGAACTGGATATACCTCTACCCCGATTGAAAAGAAAACTCCCTTACCCTCATGGACCATCTAACCAACCCTTCTGCCCAGCGACTCTGGTCTCTCTTTCTTTTCCTAGTCAACTGGTAGAATGTGAAAGGTTAAGATTTTGACATTTTTTGATATTTTTTACCAAGTAGAACCTATATAGGCCGATCGGTCGTCCAACTATCATTTTGATATTTTTTGCCACCAAAAAGTTTAAACAAAAAAAAAGGTATACAATTAAAAAGAATTATTGCAACTTAACGTTAATGTTTTCGTCTAATAAATTTGGTAATGGTAGTACCAGTTTGAAACTATTCGACTGTTGTTAAATAATTAAATAAAGCTATAAGTACTGTTTTCATAATATTTTCTATTACAACTTAAACACGTTAGTCTTATAATTGAACAATTAAATTAATGATTTTTTCCAATGTTGTTTAACAAAGTGTTCTTTAGTAGTATTTTGTTTAGTCTTTTTTTATATCAAGAAATAAGAATGCTCCAAACATAAATAACCCGCGTACCCAACACAACTCAACTTATCCCATGACTCTAATAGGTTAGGCTGAGAAAACATAAAATTTAACCAATGATATTATAAACATATGATTCAAGGAAAACTATGCAGAACAAAACTTGTTAAAAGTTGCTTTACTAATTTATTTTGTGTTTTTTTTGGCTATCTATTTCTTTATATAACAATATGGAAGAGTAATAAATCTGATATTTTTTTTATACATACATGTGTAATTACTTGATAATGGCTTTAAATTAACTCAAATTTAGCAAAACTTATTCTTCATGGATTTGTTTCCCCCTTTTCCATGGCTAAATCCAAAAATTGCACTCAATTGTGGTATGTGAATGATTGCCACGTTATCCAAAACAAGAATTCCCAAATTTTTTCTTTATATATATAAGAATTTATTAAATAATCTAGGTCCGTTTCCATTAGGTAAGGAATAAGTTACAAAAACTCGTAATTAAAAAAGAAAAGGATTCAGACAAATTCTAAAAATTTAAATCGAAAAGTTTTGTTTTTACGTAAAAAGAGAAAGAGAAAGTGACACTTTCAATCTCTGGCAATCAATCATTACATGCACTGAAAACCATAAAGATAACGCTCACTTTTACCACTCTTTAATTTTTAGCCAGTTAAGATATTCACAAGTTATTAAGGATTCCACCATTTTGTTCTTTTCATAATCAGAGTAACAACTTCTTCATTTTTCTGTTTTTTAAACAATGGGAACAACTTAGATCAATCAAACGAGAGAGATCACATAAAATTACTTAATTAGTGAGAGATACTATACTTTGGCTTAAGTTATAACAAACCAATTCTTTTTGACATTTCCTCTCTATTAAGGTTAGTCTCCAAAATATTTAATCACTCTTTTTTTTTCACATATAAAATAGAATTTACATGATACTGAAGTAACATTTAATTTGGATAGAAATGACCAGATTTTCTTAAACCCAAATCATTTCGGCCACTTAAAAATATCGGGAATATTTGATTATGTAGTTATATTTGAAAGTTTTAGCATTTCTATTGTTATTATTTTTGGTTTCTATGAAAAACGAAGATATAAAAACTTTTAATTTTCATTCACCAAATATATAATTTAAAATTACCATTGAATGTAACGTATGATTCTCTGTATTTTATTAATAAAGTAGGAATATTGTTTACCGTAGTATGACAAGTGTCACTAGCTTTAAATTATAAATGAAACAAACATTTTGAAACAGAATTTGGATGAATTTCTCATACTACATAATATGATATGATTCTCATCTATGATAATGTAAGGCTTAACTAAGTAAAATAAAATTTAATTTCTTAAGAGTATACTTGAAGACCATAACGACGTTGTAGCTCTATAAAATTAAGATGTAAAAACATGACATTCAGAGAAAGCGGAATAGAGTAAATAAAAAACGGCTGCTATTGAAATCTTGAGACCACCCTCATGCATACCTTCATCATTGTTCTAACCATTAAGTGTTTTTTTAGAAATTTTTCTTAATAACTCGATTTGAAATAACTCTTTTGATAGTCAATAATTTATATACATACATAAAATTGTTTACTGATGAGTTCCTAAACAACTAGTAAATGTAACTAAACTCACCAGAAAAAGAAAAAAAAAACAGCCTCACATCAAACCATCACAAAATTCTAATTACATTTTGTTAAATATATCTAACTATATATTATATTTTGAAATTTTATGCATTTTTAGTTGATAAATTAATTTTAATAATTAATTCACTAATTCTGAGACAGATAAGAAATTTGGAAATTGGAATGAAGTAATATTAAGTTTAAAAAAAAATGGAGACCATTTGTCGGCATTTCCAATGAAAAAGTATAGGCACAATATTATCTTTAAACGTTTCAAAGAAAAGAAAGAAGAAAATCTTCATATACAACTTGTATAATACAACTGTTATTCTGATTAATGAACTGTTCTTTATCTATTATTTTTATAAAAAACAGAAAATCTGACTAAATTATTCGAACGTTGAGAAATTTAATTCGATAAAAACAAATTAGGATGTGGTGACTCATACGCCAATTGGTTGTCTTATAAGTTAAATTCTGGTTTTCACAAAAAAGAAACCATAATTTTATTTTGTCTATATATATATGAGAAAGTTGAACGTAACAACACACAGCATTTTTTCATCGCAAGGACAAAATGAGTTTTGAAGATGGTGCAAAGACAAAAGAGTTTTGATGATGGTGCATGGAATGCAATTTATTTTAACTGAATTGATTATTGACGTCACTAAAATACACTGAGTTTTTGAGAGCTTTCATGAATTTCACATTCAAGTTTATTTTTAAATTATGCTTTTTTATGCCTGAATATGGATTGTAATACCATGTAAGTGGTGATTTTTTCAAGGCTAATTAATTCACAAATTTTTCGAACAGACAATTTAATTGAAGTTCTCAGTCAATGTGCGAAAGATCTTCTCCACTATCTTGACGTCTTGCATATCATCTCCACAATTTCTCATATCATTGGCCACCACCATAACTCTCGCAAAGTAATATGTGACAGATTCTCCAGTCTTCATCTCCAACTGCTCAAAATTCCTTCTCAAGGTCTGTAAATGAGCATGTTGCAGGCGTGAGTTGCTTAGAACTATCTTTCAGTCTCGCTTCACCAAGTGTCTTCTTCTCAGCGTCGGACAACGTTTCTTCACTTGTTGGCTCAACAAACCCATTTCTCACCACACCCCAATACTCTTTTGATTTAAACAAGTTTTCCATGAGAATACTCCAATGATCGTAATCTCCATCAAATCTAGGATGCTTGGCTGTGCAAAGCTACTTTATTCAGCCATCTCATTCACCCTCTTACTTGTGTTTCTCTCACTCTCAATTTATACCTCTGCTACCAAATTTGTTAGTCTCATATAAAACTCAAACAAAAGCTGAATGCTTCGATACTTTATTGATAGAGATTGTGTTATGAGCCTTAGCTTTTGATACAGATCTAGTAATAGCACCCGTCGTTAGTTAGCTAGAAAACAGAAGAACAACTAGAAAAACAGAGGGACGTAAACTTAAGCTTCCTTTAACCCAAGTCTCTTGCTTAGAGAATTAGGTTAATGTTGGAAGATAATTATTATTGATGTTTAGGAACCTATTTATAGATCCCATACAACCGACTTAACACCTTAACTAAAAGTAAAACTACCAAAACCCAGTTCTAAATAGAAAAGGAAACATAACATTTTTAAAGAACTAGAAGCTTCTCAATCCTTCCTCTTCCTTCTACGATACTTAATACCAAAGTGTGTATCATTACTCCCCTCCTCAACTAAGAGCTTGTCCTCAAGCTCCAACTCTGGATACGCTTCTAAGAGCTTGTCTGCATCTTCCCAAGTCGATTCATCCTCTGCATCTTTGGTCCATTTGACCAACACTTGTCTCTTGCCTCCTCGCATTCTTGCTTTCAACAGTGTTAGTGGTTTCTCTGGCACCAATCGACCCTGTAGAACTGGCGGTAAAGTTGGCTCTTCTTGAGAGCGAGATCCCTTATGACCCTTAAGTAGTGAAACATGAAACACATGATGTATCTTGCAGCCGTCTGGAAGACGTAGGCGATATGAAACTGTACCAACTCTATCCAATATTTCAAATGGTCCGTAAAACTTAGGAGACAGTTTTGTAAAAGCTTTCTTAGTTACAGTCAATTGTCGATAGGGCTGGATCTTGAGCCACACCCAGTCGCCGATTTTAAATTCCACAAACCTATGATTTTTATCATATGCAAGCTTCATTCGTTGTTGAGCCTGTAGAAGCCGTTCTCGAGCTGTGATCAAAAACTCATCTCGCTCTTCCAACGCGACATCCAATGCTTCAACCTTAGTATTTCCTCCCGCATAATCCAGCAGCCTAGGCGGCTCCCTCCCATACACCACTTGAAATGGTGTTGCCTTAAGACCAGAATGAAATGATGTTTGTAACAATACTCCACCCACGGCAACCAGCTCAACCACTGTGTTGGGTGATCTCCCGTTAAACACCGTAGATACATTTCCAGCGTTCGGTTAACGACTTCAGTTTGTCCATCTGTCTGAGGTCGGTAAGCTGTAGTGAAACATAAGTTTGTCCCCACCAATCGAAACAACTCCCTCCAAAACAAACTTCGAAAGATATTGTCTCGATCCGTAACTATGGTCTCAAGAATGCCATGTAAACGAACGATATCTCGGAAGAATGCTTGAGCGACTGAACCGGCTGTGTAAGGATGGCTTAAAGTAATGAAGTGAGCATACTTAGAAAAACGATCCACCACGAATAGAATCACCGTTTTCCCTAATACTTTCGGCAAAGCCTCGACAAAGTCCATTGATATGTCGGACCAAATTTGAGTTGGGACCGGAAGTGGTTGAAGCAAACCACCAGGTTGTAATGTTTCCCACTTGTTCTTTTGGCAGACCTGGCATTTGCTAACAAATTCTTGAACCGCCTTCTTCCAGCCCTTCCAATAGAAATCCTGACGTATCCACTCCATTGTTTTCTGTACTCCTTCATGGCCAAAGTTGTGAAATGCAGAAATGACCTCTCTCACCAGTACAGAGTCAGCGGCGAGATAGGCTCGACCTTTGAAAAATATTAGTCCATCATAAACCTCCCAATCGTGAGACTCTCTCCACGAATTATCTTATCTCGTACTTCCGCCATATTGATTTGGTTTTCTACTTCAGCACGTAACCTTGCAAAAATTCCTGTATTAGATCCTCGTAACGCATACAAAGCACATTCTCCCTCCTCTTCTTCTTCATCACGCCGTGACAAAGCGTCAGCCACCCTATTATACTTGCCCGAACGAAATTCAACAGTAAAATTAAATCCCAACAACTTGCTGATCCAATGTATTTGTGGAGACGTGGAAAGACGTTGTTCCAATATAAAATTCAAACTATAATGATCAGTCCGAATTAAGAATTGACGAACCCATAAATACGGCCTCCAATGCAACACCGCCTTTGCTAATCCAATGAGCTCTCTTTCATAAGCTGCAAGCTTGTGGTGTCATTCTGCAAGTTTCCTACTAAAGAAGGCTATCGGATGTTCCTTTTGGTGAAGAACTGCTCCAATCCCACTACCTGAAGCATCACACTTGACAATAAACTCTTTAGAGAAATCTGGTAGTGCCAAAACCGGAGCCTCAGACAATGCTCTCTTGAGAGTTGTAAATGCTGCTTCAGCCTTGTCATTCCAAAAAAACCTTGTTTTCTTCAAAACACTCGTTAATGGAGCTGCGAGAATGCCATAATCGCGTATAAACTTGCGATAATATCCGGATAACCCTAAAAATCTACGAACAGAACGTGAAGACATGGGTCTCGGCCAATCTCTTATTGCTGATACCTTCGACTCATTCACCTTGACTCCAGCACGAGAAATAACATGTCCAAGATATCCCACTTCCTCCTTTCCAAAGAAACACTTGGAATGTTTTAAAAATAGCTTATGAGCTCGTAAAAGTTCAAAAACCGTCCTCATATGAACCAGATGTTCTTCCCATGTCGAGTTGTAGACTAGAATATCATAAAAAAAAACGAGAACAAATTTTCGGAGTATGCCTTGGAACACTGAATTCATGAGACTTTGAAACGTTGATGGTGCGTTTGCAAGGCCAAATGGCATAACTAGAAACTCATAATGACTATGGTGAGTTCGAAAAGCCGTTTTCTCAATGTCTTCATCAAACATTCTCACTTGGTGATATCTCGAGGTTAGATCAAGCTTAGTAAAGTAATGCGCCCCGTGCAACTCATCTAAAAGCTCATCCACTATTGGAATTGGAAATTTGTCTTTAACTGTCACCTTATTAAGTTCTCTGAAATCAATGCAAAATCTCCATGTATTATCCGCTTTTTTCACCAACAAAACCGGAGAGGAGAATGGTGAAGAACTTGGTCTTATAACCCCATTTCGAAGCATTTCAGCACACTGTCTCTCAATCTCATCTTTCAACAGATGTGGGTAACAATAAGGTCTCACTGCCACCGGATACTTCGCCTATCAATCGAGTCTTATGATCAAAAGCTCTCTACGGAGGTAGTCCTGTTGGCTTATCAAACAATTCTTCAAATTTAAATAGTAGTCCATCAAGCAATGGGGTAGGTTGCATTGCCAGTGCGTGTACCACAGACTCTCTACACGGCCTTTGAGAAACAGATTCAGATTCACTCTCCCTCATTGTTGTAAAAATCTCTTCTTCGTCTCCGATCCATTTCTCCAAAGGACCATTGCTGCTGATTGTATTAAGAGTTGCTCCCTTATCTTCCCTTACATCAGCTTCCCCATGCCATTTAACCAATGTATCTCCGCGGACAAACTCAATAGTCTTTGCCGGGCCATCCCAAATAACTTGACCGAGAGCGTTTAACCAGCGTATTCCGAGGACTACGTCAAATCCGCTTAATGGAATTGCAAAGCAATTTGTGACAAACTGATGTCCTTGCACCATCATTGTAAGTCCTTTACATAATCCATCCACCTGACACTTCCCACCATCGGCCAAAGCTACGACCCTTCCAGGCTTCCGTATCATTGGAACACCCAATTTTTCAGCCACACTACTTTTAATGAAGTTGTGAGTGCTGCCTGTGTCCAATAAAATACATCATGTTGCACCCGCAATATCTGAGTTGACTTGAAACGTACTTTCAGTTTGTTCCCCTATCATGGCATTTATAGAAAGCTTCAAATCTTCTTCTTATAAAAATTCATCTGCTTGGTCTTCCCCATCCCTTACTAGCTCTATGCGGAATAAAACTGATTGACACTTGTGTCTCGGTGCATAAAGCTCATCACAGTTAAAACAAAGACCTTTTGTCTTTCTCTCCGCCATTTCCAAGAGTGTAAGTTTCTTACGAAACTGTTTTGGCGAACTGGTTTTGACCAAAGTGTGCTCTGTCCCTTTTTCAATATGATGCACTTGACCCCCCATGGTACTTGGTTTAGAAAAAGAGGTCGTATATCTTGTCGTGGGAGCTGAGTGTCCTCCAAACGTGCGCACCCGTCTATCCCCAGTTATCTTATATTCATTGTCTCTAGCATACTCCATAGCTTTAAAAATTGTTTCAGGTCGCAAATACTCCACTTCCTTGCGTAAACTATCCGTCAAACCTGCACAGAACTGCCATAATTGTTGGTCTCATGATAACTTTGTTTGTCTTCCCAAACATTCTTCAAACTGATTACAATATTCATCAATTGTACCAGTATGACGTAAGTTACAAAGCTCACCTATCAGATTAACTTCATCCGCTTTCCCAAACCTGCTCTTACAAATCTTTTTGAACTCAATCCAACTTAGTTTGTGGGTAACCAGCCTTCTTAAGTTATTGTTCCAGTGATAAGCTTGACTGGTTAGCACAAATGTGGCTTGTCGAACTCTAGCATCATCATGGTAAATTCTTTGGTCTTCAAAATAGTCTTCACACTTCTGTAGCCATTCAACCGGATTAGTAGTACCATCATACGGTGGAAACTCTATCCTTGCAGGCGGTAGTGTGCAACCACCACTTTTTACACTTCTAAAATCATCTTCTCGTCCTCCCATATCTCATGCGAAGTAGTTGGAGTAGGCTTCATCACCAATTGGTCTCACATGCCAATCTCCTGTCTGCTCTCCTATGCCCTCGGTCATTACCTTCAGAGCGCCCTGAACAAGGACCAGTACACCCGTTTTCCCTTCCCTGTCTATCCTCACCACCATGTCCCGAGTACGTTCCTCGGTTTGGAGTTGTTTTGACCATGGATGTGGATCCCTTTCCTCCTAACACTTGATTTGTTTGAGTCGCGAGAAGTGTAGGCTCAAAATTCCTGGCCTTGCTTTTCTTCTCAACTTCTAAAAACTCTGTATCCTCGGTGGAGTCCCCTTGGTTGTCTTTGACCGCAGCCTTGGTCATGTTTCTTTCTTCTCCTGGACCAGCCGTGGTTCCTTCTATCACCGTTAGAACTGAATCTAAGATAGCTTGTTGCGATGTTGTAGTCTCTTGTAGCTCCTTAATCGGAGCCAGTTTTTCATTGAAATCCTTCCTCATCGCAGCCATCTCCTTCATGGAATCTTTTCTATGCTCATCCAAGAGTTGAGTCATCGTTGCAATCATTGCCTTGAATCCTTCAGAGTCTCCCATCGGTTCAAACTGCTCTGATACCAAATTGTTATGAGCCTTAGCTTTTGATACAGATCTAGTAATAGGACCCGTCGTTAGTTAGCTAGAAAACAGAAGAACAACTAGAAAAACAGAGGGACGTAAACTTAAGCTTCCTTTAACCCAAGTCTCTTGCTTAGAGAATTAGGTTAATGTTGGAAAATAATTATTATTGATATTTAGGAACCTATTTATAGATCCCATACAACCGACTTAACACCTTAACTAAAAGTAAAACTACCAAAACCCAGTTTTAAATAGAAAAGGAAACATAACATTTTTCAAGAACTAGAAGCTTCTCAATCTTTCCTCTTCCTTCTATGATACTTAATACCAAAGTGTGTATCAGATTGCAGGCTTTAAATAGCCAAAACTACAAGGACCAAGACCAAGTCAAAACCCAACAATAACATATAGAGTGATCTGCAATACTTCTATATACAACAACGCCTATGGAAATTGAGAGAGAAGAAACAAAAAAAAAAAGAGAACGTTTTAAAATCTCACAGCTTGAGGCTCCTCTGCTTCTCCAGCTTTCAGAAAAGCTGAAACATTAAAACACAGTTAGCTTCTCACTATCTTTCTCATTGTATTATTGCATCTATGGATTCTTAAGTTTATTTACCTCTCTTCTTAACCTTGTTCCTAAACCCTCTTTTCCTGCTGAATGCAGTTTCCTGGACATTTCATATAACACAAGAATAAATCATCACAAGGTATGCAGAGGAATCTACTAAGGGCGATAATAAAACTGAATTAAGATCATGGGAGTTTGATAGAATCTATACCACTGGCTGACCCATCTTCACTGTTTCACGGATTGCTTCTACTAAATCACGGTTAGCCTCAGTGTATAGACTGGTCACTGTTCCATATTGCCCAGCTCTAGCTGTTCGACCTATCCTGTGAAGGAAATCAACTGCAGAACTAGCAAAATCCGCCTGCAACCAACCCAAAAGAAATTTCATTATGGTTTTAGAGAGCTGAATACACTTTGAAAAGGTGTGTCAGTTAGAATTCGAAAAGCAACCTGAATAACGTGTGAGACGTTAGGAACATCAACTCCACGGGCAGCGGCATCAGTGCAAACAAAGACACCGCCAGTTTCTCTGAAATCAGCTAGTATATTAGCACGTTCGTCAAGCTTGTGGTTTTTGTGATAACGATAACACTGGATACTAGCTTTCTCCAATATATCAGCCACTGCTTCAACTGCTTCGACCGTGTTTGCAAACACCATCGTCCTCTCAGTGTTGTTGTTGTTTCTTACAGCCTCTATAAGAGCATCAACCTGTGAGTCTATTGTGACTTCAACCCATTTTTGCTTTAGTCTGAAACATAAGAAAGACAATAAATAAGATTTAGTTTGAGTTGCTTAAGAACTACTACTAAGTAGTTAATCAAGAGAAGCAGATTACAAATTTCTTATGAACATATTATGTGACGTAGTAAACTATTGAAAGGGGTGAGTGATGCACAGTACTACAACGAAGATAAAAAGTGAGAACTTGTCACCTTGGACTGTTTCGGTGAAGAAAGTTTCCGCTAACCCAAACAGCATCTTGAAACATATGTTTCAAAATACCTCCAGCAGTCTTCTTCCCATTAACTGGAAGTGTGGCTGCAATGAAGATATACTGCTTGCTACGGCTATAGATCTTTCTCACTCTTCTCCAACCCTTTTTTGTATCTGATCCAGCTTCACCTTCAACACTAAGCATCTGTGCTGTATCATCAAGATACTCTGCTTCCTCTTCTTCATCCTCTTCCTCAGAAATAGACCCCTCATCGAATTCAACATCATCCTCATTCTCTAGATCAATTTTGGGTACCACGGCATCAATCTCCATTGGTTTTCCAATATTGGATGTAACCAAACGAGACACTTGTTTCTCATCAAAACGCAGCATATTTATCAAACGGATAATCTGATTCTGGAAGCTTCCACATAGAAGCATATCAGCTTCATCAAAGACCTGCAAGTGATCCAAATATTCAAAAGTAGATCTATAATTCCAAAATTGCTTTACAAATACAACTCAAACCAATAAGCCATACCACATATTTGACAGATCGAAGAAACTCCAGACGCCTATTTCTTTTCGGCTCAATATTATTCAGAAGAGCAGCAGGTGTCGAAACAATTATATCAGGCAGTCTATCTGGCCAACCCTGCAGCAAAATACAACTTCCATATTCAGCTATATATATATATATATATATAAACAGTTACAAAGTAACAGAACTCACATCAATTAAGGAAATGGTTACCTGAGACCCGCAAACAGCTTCAACTCTGAGAAGTGGATTACCATCCTCACCAATAAGACCATTAACCATCCGAACCACTTGTTCACACAACATGACATTTGGACACAGAATAAGAGAGAGATTCTTAACCGGAAACGGCCTCTCATCTCCATTCGTATTATTCTCGGAATCAAGAGCGGTGGTGTTCGTTAACCGATCAATTATTGGAGCAAGGTATCCATGTGTTTTACCACTACCAGTTTCTGCTGCAACAATTACATCTTTCCCTGACAATATCGACGGTATGCAAACAGCCTAGCAGATAAAAAAAACACATTTCAGAACCACAATCCTAAATTTGAAAAATTAACTTAGCATTCCCTTTTAGATTTCACTAAATTTGAAAACTTTACCTGAGTGAGAGATGGTCTACCGAACCCAGAATCTTGAAGAGCTACAGAGACTTTATCTGATAACCCAAGAGACTTCCAAGAAACGGTTTGGTCAGCGAAGAACGTTTCATTACCCTTTTTCTCTACTTCTTCTTTGGTGGTAGAAGCAAACCCACGAACCCATTTCCCATCAGATCGATTCAGAGAGTTTAAACGGGAAGATACAGATGAACCATAAGCGAGAGCAAACGAGACTTTGAACTTTTGGGATAAGAGCTTCGACGGTGCTGAAGAAGAGACTCCGTATAAATGAAGCACGCAGACAGAGCGTGAGAGAATCATCGGACTTCAAAAATCAAAACTTCATGAAAAAAAAAAAAAAAAGCAATCGGATTTTATCACGGCGGATAAGATTGGAGAAGAAACCTAATCCAAAAGGGTTTTAGGGTTTAAGCAAATTGAGATTCAGAGAAGAAACCTCTGTTTCAGTCCCTTCATTACTCATTAGTCATTACAAGTTCTCTCATTGGTAGATGCATACTAAACCATTGCAGACAGTAACCCTTTATTTTGACCAATATTATTGAAATGAAATTTCACTACGTGGATATGATGGAAATTTGTAAGAACAAATAAAGATTTTGTTGTAGTCGTCAGGATCTTTCAAAATAGTCTCCAACAAAATTGTTCTCTCTTGAACAGCGATCACTAGGTAGTTGTTAGGGAAAAGGATATGTTCCATATCCTATGGTGTATATCTTTAGCCGATATTCTCTACTTGTGCATCAAGTCTATTGTATCTATATACATACTCTTTACATATCAATAATAATCTCAACACTTTCTCTAAGATTTATATGGTATCAGAGCCAAGTTACAAAACCCTAAATACCTAAAAATTTTCTTCTTCTACGTCGTTTCTTCTTTCGAAAGGAAACAGCTTTTCTAATTCTATTTTTTTGTTTCATATCTTCACGATGGCTACAACATCGGCTCTTTCTACTACTACTACCAAGGAATTCATCACGTCTTTTCCTTACCACTTATCCTCTAATGATCAGCCGCATCATGTTCTTACTTCGTTTCTCCTTAATGGTGAAAACTATGAGAAGTGGGCTAAGATCGCACGCAACAATCTTGCGGCAAAGCATAAACTCGGTCTTGTTGATGGTACTCTTCTTAAACCTACTACTGATTCTCCCGATTACCAACGGTGGGTTCAAGTCAACTCGATGTTATGCGGTTGGCTCTATGCGAGTTTAGATCCTCAAGTCCAGAAGGTGATCTCGTTTGTTGACAACGCAAAAGTCGTATGGGACAATTTGCGTGTTCGTTACTCTATTGGGAATGCTTCTCGTGTTCACCAAATCAAATCTTCTATTGCTCGATGTGCTCAAGATGGTCAGCCTGTTGCTGATTATTTCGGCCAACTCAAGGTGATGTGGGATGATCTTGATGACTTTGAGCCCTTTATTGATTGTTGTTGCAATTCTCTGTCCTGTCCTCAACGTCTCAAGCAGCAATCGCGTCGTGATCTTGAGTGTATTCATCAATTTCTCATGGGTCTCGATGCTTCTCGGTTTGGTACTACACGTACTAATATTCTTAGCCGTCTCAACCGCGACACCGATGTAACACTTGATCATGTTTATTCTGAGGTTATTGCTAAAGAATGACATCTTATTATGGCTCGATCTAAAGAAGAACGTATTGATGCTATCAGTTTTGCTGTGAAAGCTGGTGTCAATGCTATTGCTTCCGCTACACATCTTCCTCAAGGACCTTGTACTCACTGTGGCCATACCAATCACTCGGTAGATACATGCTTCGAACTTCACGGCTTGCCTGATTGGTGGATCGAGAAACATGGTGATACTAGAGCTGGCTCACGATCCGAATCCACACGAGGTCGAGGTCGTGGCTCTTACCGCGGACGCGGTCGTGGGCGTTCCTCTCATGCGTCTTATCGTGCTAAGAATGCTCAAGCTCTTTTTGAAACTGATCTTCCTGACTTACCCGGTGTTAGTAAGGCCACCTGGTCTGCTATTATGAACTTGTTAAAACCTGACCAAACTTCCAGTTCCAATCAGCTCTCCGGTAAGCATTCTTGTGTTGAGTTTTTACTTGACTCTGGAGTGTCTCATCATATGACAGGTGATGATGATCTTCTTGTGGATGTGAATGACATTCCTTGAAGTATTGTTGTTCTTCCCAACGGAAAACATACTTTCGCTACTAAAGAAGGGACGATGATCCTTGGAGATCACGTGACATTGAATCATGTTCTCTATGTTCCTGATCTTTCTTGCACTCTCATCTCTCTCGCTAGACTTTGTCGTGAGTTGTCCTGCTATGCCTTATTTACTGATATTTTGTGTGTAATACAGGACCGCACTTCGTAGATGCTGATTGGCGCAGGTAAATAGAGAGATGGGGTTTATCACTTTCGTGGAGCGGTTTCAGCACGCGTCAACAACGTCAGGAAATCCACAAGAACTCTTTGGCATGAATGTTTGAGGCATCCATCTACGAAGATTTTATCTAGTTTTTTATCTATTTTCCCGGATTCTGCACACCATAGTAGTGATCATAATGATTTTTGCGAAGTTTGTATTCAAGCTAAACAAATATGGTCGGTTTTTCCCGAAAGTTCTAATAAAGCGGATGCATGTTTTTCTTTGATTCATTGTGATATCTGGGGACCATACAAAACTGCTTCAATGTGTGGAGCACATTATTTTCTTACTATTGTGGATGACTACTCTCGGGCCGTGTGGACCTATCTTCTTCTTGCCAAAAGCGAAGTTGCCACTCATCTCAAACAGTTTGTGGCCATGGCTCATCAACAGTTTCTTGGTCTTCGTCATTTCTTTAAAGACCATGGTATTCTTCATCAAACCTCCTGCGTTTATACTCCGCAACAAAATGGGAGAGTTGAGCGTAAACATCGACATATTCTCAACATGGCGTGTTCTTTGCTTTCTCAAGCTGACTTACCAGTTAAATTTTGGGGCGAGAGTGTTCTCACTGCTGCGTATTTAATCAATCGCACTCCTACTCCTCTTTTACAAGGCAAAACTCCGCATGAGCTCCTGTATTCTACCTCTCCGAATCTTGCACAACTTTGCGGTTTTGGTTGCTTGTGCTTTGCCAAACGCCATTCCTCGAGTCGAGATAAGTTCCAAGAACATGGCCGAAAATGTATTTTTCTTGGTTATCCTCCTAATCAGAAAGGTTGGCGGGTTTATGACATGGAGACCACATATATTTTCGTTTCTCATGATGTTATCTTTAACGAAGATGTCTTTCCGTATTGTTCCTCTCTCATCTCGGATCTGCCAGTTGTATCTCCGGTTTTGCCCCTGCCACTTATCTCCGCAAATGATTCAGTTGATGAGATTGCATCTCCGCCTCTCGAACCCAGGGGGAGAATTCCAACTCTTGTTCCTCATACGGTTAATGATTCACCGTCTAGTCAAGTGGTGAACTCTCCTCCGGCTTCTGCTATTGAGATAGTTACGCCTTCTGACTCTAATGCTGCTTCTGATGCGAATTCTGATGATTTTGATATTGGTACTGAACCACTGGGTCGTGGTCATCGCACCGAGTTTCCATCTACTCGGCTTAAACCTTATGTTGCCTACTCTACACATCACGCGGAAACCCTCATATCTCTCCAACCTTCGTCTGATCCAGCATCTTCAGGTACTTGTTTCTATCCTATAGCACACTATGTATCTTGTGAAAATTTTAGCTCTGCCCATCAACAGTTTCTTGCAGCCGTGACTATGGTTGAAGAACCGGTTACTTATAAGCAAGCAGTTCAAATATTAGAGTGGCGTGAGGCTATGCGCAAGGAGATCGACGCATTAGAACTTAACGAGACCTGGACGCTTGAACGTCTTCCACCGGGGGTCAAAGCTCTTGGATCTAAGTGGGTGTATCGCCTTAAGTTTAATTCGGATGGTACACTTGAACGGTATAAGGCTCGGTTAGTCGCTCTTGGTAATCACCAAAAAGAGGGTGTTGATTTCTCGGAGACATTTGCTCCCGTTGCGAAACTTCAAATTGTCCGAACCTTACTTGGTGTTGCTTTGATTAAAAATTGGGAACTCCATCAGATGGATGTTCACAATGCGTTCTTACACGGTGATATTGACGAGGATATCTACATAAAACCACCTCCCGGTTTTCTTCCTGCTGATCCGTCAATTGTGTGCAAGCTTAAAAAGTCCATTTATGGTCTACGGCAGGCCCCTCGCTGCTGGTTTTCAACTTTTTCTACTGCTCTACTTGACTACGGCTTTGTTAGATCTCACAAAGATAATTCTTTGTTTACCTATTGGCGTGGTGGTGTTTTTCTTCATGTTCTTGTCTATGTTGATGACTTGATTGTTTGTGGTGCTGATTCTGCAGTTCTCAAATCGTTTAAAGCTTATTTATCTCGTTGTTTCAAGATGAAGGATCTCGGCATGTTGAAATATTTTCTTGGCATTGAAGTTGCTCGTGGACCTGATGGCATCTTTCTCTCCCAACGGAAATATTTCCTTGATATAATCGACGAGTGTGGTTTGTCTAGTTCGTATCCGGCTGATACTCCTATGGAGCAAAATCATACGTTGTTGGACTCTAAAAGTGCTCCGTACTCGGACCTGGCTCAGTATCGACGCTTGGTTGGGCGTCTTGTTTATCTCACCCATACACATCTTGAGTTAAGTTATGCTGTCAATATTCTAGCACAGTTTATGCAGACACCTCTTCTAGATCATTGGGATGCGGCTCAGCGTTTGGTTCGTTACTTAAAGTCTTCACGCGGTCAGGGTGTTGTTCTTTCTTCCACGGTTCCTCTTCAAGTGAATGCTTATTGTGATTCTGATTTTAATATATTGAATTTTAGTTAGTTAGCTTTGTTTCAACATAACTCTAATGTATAAAACTCAAAATGATTCCACAATGTGGTTGTATGATATCAAAACTTCTTGCATTGATCCAGGTTCACTCGAATCTCTCGACCCTCCAGCTCAAATTCGTCAAGCGATTCGAGGGCAGCATCCATTTCTGCTTTGGAAGAGTAGCATACAAAGCAATAACCACGTGATCTTCCTGTATCTCCATCATACACAACTCTAGCACCAACCACATTTACACACTCTTTAAAAGCTCCAGCTAATGATTTCACCATACAAAGCATAGAGACATGTTTCGGGATTCTTTTGTGGGTTCAAGGAGTTGAAATCATTGAGGATTTTCTAACATTAGACTTGTCTACGAATGGGGCTGATTTGTTGTTGGGCTACACTTGGCTCTCAAAACTGGGAGAGACTTGTGTCAATTGGCAAGATCATACCTTCTCCTTCTTCCACAATCAAGAATGGATCACCCTTTGTGAAAAGAGTGAAAAGTTGAAGCTACGTACTAGCATTGTGATGATGAAAAACAAAGATGCGCAAAGAAGCAATATAGGATGGGATGCTTACTATCTTGCGGACAAGATAGCTATAACGGGTCCAAAATTCAATATCTTAAGGAGGGTCCAAAATTCAATAGTTTAACAGACACTGGAGAGAATCTTATAGCTGTAGTGTTATCAACTCGAACAATTGATAGGACAGTGACTGAGGGAGTTGTTGTCGTGAAAGTGTGAAACATGCAGGTCACTGTTATTAAGTTGCAATCTGTTAGAGATGTTTGTTTTAAAGGTGGATGTGTCATCAAAGAACCAAATTCTGTTTGAAAGACAAGATGCAATGAGAGAAGAGCTTAAGGGGATTTTCTTCAGCATAACACGTTTTGCAGGTGGAGATGCACATGCTCAGATAAACAAGGACAAGGTGATGACCAACTTCAAGGTCTTTCATTAGTTCACTAAGTAAGGAAAGATGACGTGTTGTGCAATTAGTTCATGGAGTCATGAAACGACAACGTTTTAAGCTCTGTTTTTTGACAATACGTTTTTAGGCTCTGTTTATCAAAAATGTTTAATTCGTTTTTTTTGTCCCACATCGACAACCTGAGGGAGAAGTTTTGTTGTTTATATATTGCTAGTGATCATTGATGGTCACCTGGGTCATGACATTAAGCTGTGCGACTGTGTGACCTTTCGGATTCTACCGAACCCAGAATCTTGAAGAGCTATAGAGACTTTATCTGATAACCCAAGAGACTTCCAAGAAACGGTTTGGTCAGCGAAGAACGTATCATTACCCTTTTTCTCTACTTCTGCTTTGGTGGTAGAAGCAAACCCACGAACCCATTTCCCATTAGATTGATTCAGAGAATTTAAACAGGAAGATACAGATGAACTATAAGCGAGAGCAAACGAGAGTTTGAACTTTTGGGATAAGAGCTTCGATGGTGCTGAAGAAGAGACACCGTATAAATGAAGCACGGAGACAGAGCGTGATAGAATCATTTTTGACCACCATGCTAAAGCTAGTGCTTGCTTCTATGCCTGCATATGCCATGTCTTGCTTCAAATTCTAGGCTTACTTTGTAAGCGAATCCAATCCGCCCTCACTCGCTTCTGGTGGGATGATTCTGAGGAAAACAAAAAGATGTGTTGGATAGCTTGGTCAAAAATGACAAATGTAAAGAAAGATAGTGGGCTAGGTTTTTGAGATATACCCAAATTTAATGATGCACTACTAGCCAAGGTGAGCTAGCGCTTCCTAACCCACCCAAACAGCTTACTGGCTAGAGTCCTACTAGGGAAGTATTGTCGGACACTCCTTTCCTGAACTGCACTTTACCTCCTTTAGCCTCCAACATATAGAGAGGAATATGCATTGGTAGAGACTTGATCAAAACTCACATAGGGAAAGCAATTGGCTCAGGAGCATCTACCCGAATCTTGTATGATCCCTGGTTGTCCCTCTGCTCACCTACTGTCCCAATGGGTCCACCTTTAGAAGCCTCCTGGAATTCTACAGTAGGAGACCTCATATGCCCCTCAACTTTGAACTGGAACACCGAGAAACTTAGAAGCCTACTCCCTGAACATGAAAAGGAGATTATGTCCATCCGTCCTAGCAAACATGGAGCAGAGGATCACCACATGTGGTTACTCACAAAATATGGAGAATAGACAGCAAAATCAGGTTATCAAACGATGCGTATGAAACAAGAAACATAACCACACCGTGAAGATCAAAACAAAATATTTAATTGGGTGAAAGCGATATGGAAGCGACATTGCTTACCAAAGATTATATTCTTCCTATAACAGGTGAGAATCTAAGAAGCAGAGGAATTAATCCTTCTGCTGGTTGTCCTTTATGTGGTCAGGAGGAGACCAGACTCCACTTGTTTTTTCACTGCACATTTACCAAACAAATATGGGATCATACGCTTTTCAAAAACCAAATTGATTCATCTGGTGTACAAAGTATAAGAATAGAGATTGAGATATCCCGAAAACTTATCTGTTTACCGCCGACTAGAATTGTTGATGGTGCCTTTGGTCCCTGGATTTTGTGGAAGATCTGGACTAGCTGCAATAACCTCATATTCGACCCAGGCTGATGTGAGCACCGGACCGAAGACGCGACCAGGAACACTCGCACCAGGCCCGGACACCAACGGAACATGTGTATCACCCACGAAACAACTTGGAGCCAGCATGCCGAGGATCACTCTCGGTGCAACCACGCGGAGCAAGAGCTCATCCAAGGCTTCCAAGCAAAGGATCAACCACTTCGTCCAAACATTCGTCCAAGAGGACCAAGAGATCGACTCGGCCAAGGCAACCATCGACAAGACCGTCTGTACGGCCTTCGTCCTTACCCAAGGATGAGGACGCCAAAGACAGTAGGATCATGACTCGTACTCTTTTTCCTTACTTCGGGGTTTTCCCATGAGGTTTACCGGAGATGGTTTTAACGAGGCGACGAGTCCTACCGCACAATGCTGCGTTTAACCCGAGGACGCATGCAACACCGCGTTTAACATCAGTGATGTGGCAATCCGAGCTCGGCCTAAGGACGTGGCCTTTCTATTGTCTTTTTCTTTAAACTTTGCGTTTTGATTTTATCTAGAGTCTTCCCTTGTGAACGTTGGAATAGTGTGACGTGTGTGGCCTTGTTTAAACCACATAGAGGGCGACTTGTTTACTGTTTGTGGAGACGCGTCAAGGGCAACATGTGCGGACCATAGCGAGTCTGCGTGTCCCTAGTCCCCTCTAAACCCTTATACTATTTAAACTTCCAACGCCCCTAGCTTAGACTCTTCAGACTTGAATGAAATCATAATTTTCCAAAGAGAGAATCTTTGCTTCTTGTCTCAACCCTCTTTCTCGCAACAAAGTCCAGGATTTAGCCTGAAAGAAACCCTAGAAAAATTGATCCGGGATCGCTCTTCTTCTAGTCGGCGTACGACGCTCACCACCGCTCGTGTACACCACCTGTTCAATCCGTACCATCGACACCGCACGACGTCCGATTCAGATCGTTAGTTGTGTCTCACTTCGACTCCCTCATCCTCTAGAGAACCGAGGACGAGTTTCTTACTCGGTTCGCTAGCCACCGTCTGTACTCCCCGGTCCGTCTGTCCGCTATCGCGTTCAGCCGTATGCTATCGCGTTCAGCCGTATGCTATCGCATTCAGCCGTCCGTACCATCTGTCTTACATTACCCTCCGTTCTATTCCATATTCTATCCGTCCATTTCCCCTCATAACTTGCCTCCATAACTCATTCTCTCTCTACTTTCATCCCACCTCCCTTTGTCCGAGAAAAGTACTTGTTTTTCCCGTCCGTCCAACGACGTAGAACTCCGTCCGAGCCTCTAGGTCGTCCGGCGTTCACATCACAGGCCATCACCCAAACCCGAGAATGGTACTTAAGCAAAACCTCAGAAAACCCTAGATTGCACGCTATTCCGTACCACCAAAGACCTGAATGGGGATCAGACACAGTGAGATATTGTATGAATGCTGCCTGGAAAGAAGACTCTAGAGATGCTAGTTTTGGCTAGATCTTCATCGATTTGGTTATAGTTGTTAATTAATAATTATCAGTTTTGATTGTTGACACAAATTTAAAGAGCTAATAAACTCATACCTTATGGGGTATGGGTTTCATAATGGGTCATCTAATCCAATTTTTTCATCTTATGGTCAACATCGATCTTAAAACGCTAAACGCTTGAAACCGCAAACATCTGCTTCCGCAATCTCCCGCAACCACAACCGCTACGTTTAAATCGGTCGGACCCTTAAGCTGTGATATCTGATTATGTACTGATTATTATTTTGTTCATATAGGGTTAGCCTTGAACCAACCAATAAAACAAATTATATAAATATATATATATATATATATGGGCTTTGGTTTTGCAACAAACTTCAAGCTAGGATCACACTGAGAATTATAAATCAACATCAATGTTTTGGAAATCATAAATAAAAGCAAACTAATGTATAATGTTAAAAATATTGTTAATCTATTAAAATTTAAATCACAACCAAAATGAAAATTACTTACCTAACAACTTGCATTGCATTTGCAATTTTGCATAAATACTTTTTTTTTTTTTTTTTTGACCTCAAAAACTCCATATTTTATTAAGCCGGTTCAAATAGGATAGCCTGATGAGCGAACCAATTCGGAACCTGCGGACTTACATGGGAAAAGAGAGAACCCCGTGTTCGAGCCGCTTTCGCAATGCAGTCGACACGGACATTGTTTGTTCTAGAAATAAAGCCAATAGAGAACATAGTAAACCTTTTACGCAAAGAATGAAAAGAATCAAGCTCCGAGGCAAACGCCGGCCAATCTTTTGATTCATCAATAACGCTCGCAATCTCTTGACAATGTGTCTCAAAGTGGACCCTAGCATATCCCATAGAAAGAACTCTCTCCATAGCCCAACTCAAAGCCTCTAATTCCGCGTGGAGAGGGGATAGTAGGCATGATACAGCTTTTAAACCCCAAAGAGGCTCAGGGCTAGACAACCGAAATCCTATACCTGTAGCATTGTCCTCCTGTCGCCATGATCCATTTACTTGACAAACCAAGCATTCCGGGAGAAAGCCTGGTGTCATGGCTTCCCCATTTCCGGTTTCCTCCACTATTTGAGCTATCTTCCATGCTTTCGATTCTGAGAGAGCAATACTTAGTGTGTCAGTCGGGAGGATCTCTCGGTTATTAAAGACTTTGTCGTTTCGTGCCTTCCATATATACCAGACTATCCAAGGGAAATTGTGTAAATGCTCATCCTCTGATCCCAGGTCTTTAGCGTGCCAGAAGAGGAAATCAAAGTTAGAGAACAGAGCTTGACACGGGAAAACACCCAGATTTGACGGGATCCCCGAGAGGGCGCAAACTTGTGCAGCTGGAGGACATTCGAAGAGTACGTGATTTATTGATTCCACTTCTCCACCACACGTTCATCTTTTCCACAATGCCTGTCTGCGAGCCGACTATTTGTAGAGATACACCCGGATATCGCTTGCCATATGAAATGTTTAATCTTCCTAGATGAATGAAGTTTCCACACATGACTTTTTAGCCTTGTGGTACTTGGCTCTGATACGTCTAAAACATCATGGTGCAGTTGTGTGGCTATCAAGTATCCTGATTTAACTGTGTATTGACCCGACTTGTTATGTACCCAGACATAGTCATCCTCTTGGAATGTCCTGCTCGGTTTAAGTCCCAAAATTAGAGGCACATCCGCAGGATCAACAAGACTCGAGATCATCTCTGTTTTCCACCCCTTTGTCTCAAAGTCGATAAAATGATTAACATATAGTCTTAATTACATACCTTATAAGTGCGCATCAATGAGAAAATAATAAAAATATAATGCATACCTACCGGCTGATAGTAGATTTACGAATCAAACTGCTTAAAAAACAAGTCATTCATCTACCTTTAGCATACTAAACAAATGAATCACTTGAAACTAAAGATACTTACAAAATAAAATTGATTCCTCTGAATTAACCATACTGGACGACGATTTACAGCTGCTTCCGTTATGCATTTTAACAACTTTCCCAATTATAAACATACATGGTTTTGGCTCACAATTTTTATAAACTTAAACCAAAAAATCTAAGAAATAATTAGGCAAAAAGACTATTGATTCCTTCTTTCTTTTGGGGTTTTAAAAAATTAATTACATAATTAAGACTACACTAAAATTTCTAACAAAGAATTAATAACGTGTTAAACAAAATGTAAAAAAAAAAAAAAAAAAAAAAAAAAAAATTCAAAACGGCGCCACTTCAGTACGACCAAAATCGTCGGAGTTAACGGTAGAAGAATCGTCAGGCCAAGAGTCTCTGAGAAGCTTCAAAAGCATCTGAGCTTTCCTCTTCGCTCTCTCCGTACAATCACTCTGCACCAGAAGCAACAACTGCGTCACCAACCCCGCCGCCGCAGCCTCATCTCTAAACCTTTCCTCCGCCGTACACAGAGCCAACAACGCTCCCGCCGCGTACTCCGTCGCTCTATCCGAAACCCTCAGTATTGTCTTCACCATAAGCGGCACCGTCAAAGCGTGCTCGCCAAACGCCGCGCATCCTTCCGGTAACCGGCAGAGTAGCTCCACCGTCGCTAAACCTCTCTCCGTATCGCACCTGTCAAAATCCGCCGCGAGACGGTCGATCAAAATCCCCGCAGCTCCGGCGGAGATCGCGAGATGTCTCGTCTGTTTCACGAGGCAGAGAGCGAAGATGGCCTTGATTCCGATCTTCAAAGCTCGCCGCGACGAAATCGGATTCCTGAGAAGATCGAGAACGCCTTCGAAAATCGAATCGGATCCGGAAATCACCAATTTCAGATCCGTCGATTTGGATCCGGTCAGCACCATCTCAACCAACGCCGCGGCGTTAACCCTAATTTCAATCGAGGAATCAAACAACAACCGGGTCATAAACCCGACCCGACCCGGATCCGAAGCTACAGCCTCACACTCCGTCTCCGTCATATGCAATACAACCAAAAGAGCGAGCGACTCAGAAACAAGTTCCGACGAAGACGACGTCGTTTCAACATCGGCAAACAGAATCCTGACCAGAACCTCCCTGGCGTTATGAGCAGCGATCAAAACGCGATTCTTCTCGCTATCTCTAGCCAATCCTCTCAAACGACGAATCGCGGCGGCGCGGGAGCGAACAGAGACGTGAGTTCCGGTAATTGCGGAAGCTTGGCTGAGTAGAGACCTAACGGAGATAGGATCCGCAGGTTGTTTAGGAGTAGGGATCCGTTCAACGCCGTTGGAGCGGTTAGCGACGCACCATTCTTGGATGAGACGGCGGAGAGTGTGGTTAGGGATGAGAGTGAAGTCGGAGAGAGAGACGCGTGTGACGGGGCAAGTGGTGTTGCCCATAGCGATCCATGAGTCGATGCTGGTGCGGTCGTAGGTTTGACCTGTGGAGATGGTAACGGGATCGGACATTAGGTCGAGTGAGATTGGGCATCTGAAATGGTATGGTATTTGGATTCCGAGATCCAACGGCTCTAAATTCCCCGGCATTATTTTTTTCTTTTTTTCTGAGCTTTGAGGAATTTTGGAACTGAGAGAGAAGGAAGGAAGGAAGGAAGGAAGACGAAGGAGAAGGACCTTATCTGCGCAGGCTATGCGCCACACGTGTGGCTTTTATAACTCTTTGTTTGTTCGTTTTTGGCTTTATTTTTGAATTAACCTCACTAGGAGTATTTTTAATTTGTGATTCATTATATATAAAAAAAGTATTCATAAAACAGAACGAATATTATTTTTTTTTGGTTTTTAAAAAAAAAAAAAAAAAAAAAAACAGAACGAATATAGTATTAAGAAGAGGGTGTATATGAAATAGTCTAAGTTTTGCTAGGTTTCATTATTATTTTTGGCCTAGTAGAGATGTTAGATATACTGTATAGTGTTTGCATTTGGTTGAGGTTTAGGTCATAATCGCTTGTACTATTTTGTTGGATTCGTTCGTCATTAACACTAATGGCACTTATTCCGTTTTTATAGCCCTTAAAGGTCCCAAGTTTTAATATTTTCTTTCAGACGCATGGTTTTAAAAGTCGCAATTTTTTTTCCTGTTAGAAGAAAATATCTAATCTTACAAGTGTATATTACAAAAAAAAAATGAAATCAGTTCTAGTAATAAATATATACTATGTTTTAGTATCTTAATTATTTTTTAACAAAATTATACTACTAATATAATCGACAATCATCCCACCAGTTGTATACAGTAACCACAACCACCCGAATTTATTATTATCTACCATATTTATACGACGAATGTTAAATAAAATACTGAATCGTGTGTTGTATAGTATAATATAATTATAAATTTTGGTCAAACCAAAGTGCGAAAGACAGGGAACGAAATCAGGACCCACACGAGACAGCTCCCACTTACTTGTGTTACATCAAAGCCTATCTAATCTCTCTAACCAAAATAGATCATAACAAGACCATATAAATAGTTTGCCTGTTTTGTCTTTTATAGAATAACTTTTTTTTTTTACTGGTTTCAAATTTACGCCGCTGATGGAAATTTTACACCTTCCTTTTTCACTTTTTATAAGTTTCATTTCTTTATATAACTGTCAAATCATCGAAATACGTCAATGTTTCTTGTTTAGTTTCAAATTAGGATTTAGAACTTTAAAGTTGCTTTTGTCTATAGACCTTGACAACGTTGTCAATCTAATAAAATGTTTTCTGTATTTAAATAAAACCAGCCACTCCTTCAATTCATTGGCAAAATTATATAGCATCAATGCCATCATAACAACATTCTAAACTAATTATAGAAGCTAAACAAGATGTGCATGGATATAATACATACATTTATATATTCTCGTGGACGTTTGTGACTGCTTCGTACTTCGTACATATATAATTAATATGCGTGATAAATAGTTTAAAAGTTATATCCAGACTGTAACTTGTTTCTGTTGGAGTTTTAATTTGCTTCGGCACAAATGTAATGTCGGGAAAGTACGAGAATTTACAGAATAACTATTCCAGATAAATAAATCAATATCGGATAGATGAAGACAAATATTCTAAGACAATTATATCGAAATCATATAAATTCGGGAGCAGTGATAAGATCCATGGACTTGGACCGTCTTATTGTCTGTTTTCTTTCTATTTTTAATTTTTAATTTTTTAGAAAACTTTGAATGATCATTGGCTTGACCTCATGGGAACAAGGACAACTAAAGAAGTTTGTGATTATTATCTCTTGCCTTTGTCCATCTCTTTTTCCGTTAAGGAAAAATCTAGGAGAATCATTTTATTTTTATTTTTATAATGGTGCATTATATAACGAAACAAAAAACAACAAAAAAAAATTATGGTGCTTATAAGTTTTCATATAACGGTTGTATTGGAGTGTTTATGTATGTTATAATCACTTTTTAATATCGATATATTTAATTTGACGGAAAAAATGAATCTATATTTTTACAGCATTTTTTTATACGACTATTCTAAATGGGGACATGATTTTTCAGATTGTGTGCTATTCTAAATATACGGATGAGTATTTGAAAATTTTATTAAGTTTTTATTCATGAAATATGTTATGTTATTGAAACATATCCCAGATATCGAAAACATACAGATGAGTATGATGAAATGTAAAGAAGTTCTTTATTCATGAGATTTGTTATTAGACCTTATTAGTATACGCCTGTATTTATTAATAATTTTTCTTTGATATGATATATTAGACCAATTAGGTATGATGGATTGTGACTATTTTACGTAGCATGATGTTGCAAGACTTACGGTTATAATTAACTGGTGATCGTATCTATAATTTGCACACAAACACACACAAAACTGGTTATCCTACAGTTACACATTATATACCAACCGAATGATTGGGAAGGAGAGGCACTAAAATTAGTAGAGCTCCCACGACCGTATGTCCTCTACCAAATAACCAACTCATTTTAGTATATATAAGTAATTTATTTATTTGATTTACAAATGTATGCCACGCTGATGCAGTATTACATAATTATATAAGTCCAACCACCACAAAGTATGTTTTTAAACGCCGGACTTGCAGCCAAAAAAAATTGGATGAGTCAAACGGTCAAAGAATCTTATGAACAGTGAGGACATGAATGTTAAAAAATTGGGTCCAGCTTGGTCCAAGTGATTAAAACAATTACAAAAGAGGTTGGTCCATCATTAATCATTAATAAATATCTTCTTTTTGCTATATATATATATATATATATATATTTTCATCAACTCTAAATCATATCTACGATGCTAAATTGTTTTGGAATTTAACTGTAATCAATACAAATATTTAGCATGATATTAGCAGTTGGATGGAGTTATTGACTAATTTTCAAATAATAATCCCCCAAAAAAATAGAAACAATAATCCTAAAATTCAAAGAAATATTTGTTAGTTTTGTTCATAAAGGCGAAAACGATGTCGTAAAAGGCCTGTGTAGGGGACAGTGCGTCTCCCACTTCTCGCGACCCTACGGTCTCCGGTCAACCCTGCACTGTCTTTGTTGCACGTGCTTCTCTCTCCCTCACACGTGCTTCCCAGCTCATCCTTCTTTTGTTTTCGTTGTTGTGTGCGTCTTACAGTATTTGTTATCTTCTAACAATATAGAAAAATAAATATTCTCAAATAAAATATGAATTATTCCCAAAATCCTTAACAATTACTGCCACTGTCGGATGAGTTCCAGGGTCTCTTTAGTTTTCTAATAGTAGTATTTGGGTTTTTTTTATATATAATTATTTGTGAGTTTTAATGTGATAAAATGGAAACAAGACGACGTTTGTGCATGCATGTTTATCTTGTTCTTGTAATTAGTAACTCAATTTTTTTTTTTTAAAATGGCTCGAACAAAGGCTAAGATATTAGTTAATTATGCATCACGATAAAAGGTTAGTTGTCGTTTTTCCTACGAAAAGAAATATGAGTCAAAAGCTTTTGATATTATATTTAAAACACACATGAGAAAGCTTATGTTATGTGAGTGACTAATTTGATTAAATCTAAAAGTCTAGAACCCTATTTTAAAAAGGTTAGAGCCAATTGTGAAAATGGTCCAGGTCTACTGACACTGCCAGCTAAGTAACCACATATAATAGAGAGCATATAATTGGATATAAGTATACGACGCAGATCGAAATGTATGCAGCATGTTAATATTGATATCGTAAACTTTAATACGTCGAGAAAGGATAATCAAACTAACAGTGAATATGAGGAATCTTCTACTAATTAAGTTTTAGACGGCCCACAATAGATAAGAAAATGTTATAAATTTACAATCTACTGGACGACTCAACTTGAATAGAACCATCAAAATATTGGTAAAAGAAAAAGAGAATAACTCAATTAGCCCATTGAAGATGAAAAGAGAATCTTCTTCACCATTGATCACCGATGGATTCTAGTTGAAGGAGAACCAAAGATGGAGGAAATTATTGGCCACGTTTAGATGCTGTGATTGTACATATGATTTATAGAAAGAGAATTTGTTAAAAATGCCATTTTTGAAATATTTCTTTTCAAAAATACATTTTTTTTGAACTTTTTCATTTTTGTCTTTCTTTTACACAATTACAATATGTTAAATTAATTTTTAAAATTTTGTTTGAGGTTTGAATTCTCTATTTTACATTTAGGTTATAGTTTTTAAGGGTAGAGTTTAGTATTTGAAATTTAGATTTTTTTTTTTCAACCAAAAATTAATTAAATGGAAACTCCAAAGTTGGTAACCCAAAGTGGAGAAAAAGAGTTTACAAAAGAGGATGCAGAAAGTAAAGATCTAGACGACCGGACAAGACAATCCGCCTTCAAATTCTCTGAGTGTGAAATCTTGGACAGGGAGAAATGAGGGAAAACATATTACGAGCTAGGGTTCTATTGTGTAAATACTATATCGACTTGTATAGTTTGGTTATTTATGTTTACTTCCTTAGGTCAAATATTGTATCTACTATATAAGACACACTTTGTGCAACATTATGAATAAGAAACCTTTTATACATCTTAAGGGTTTTGACATGGTATCAGAGCTAAACCTAATTTTTTAGGTTATTCGATCCTCTGTTTTTGCTTGGAGAACTCTGTTCTTCTTGTTTTTTTTTATTTCTTTCTTTCCCTTTGACCTTGGTATATCGATCGTTCTGTCAATATATTTTTCTTGGAACTATGACGGACGATCAATCTGTTTCTAAGGTTGCTTCGACGCTGACTTTGGGTTCTAAGTCTCTTCTTGAGTCTACCCGACGTAGAATCGATCCCTATGATCTCTCGGCTGGAGATAACCCAGGATCCGTGATCTCACAACCACAACTTCGTGGATCCAATAACGATGAGTGGGCTATGAACTTACGTCTTGCGTTGAGAGCAAGGAAAAAGTTTGGTTTTGCGGATGGGACTATCCCCAAACCTGATGATGAGTCCGATGACCTTGAGGATTGGTGGGCTAATAACGCTATGGTGGTGTCTTGGATGCGACAAACTGTAGCACCGGATTTGAGTAGCTCCCTCTCGCATCATGAAATTGCCTCTGATTTATGGACTCACATACAAAAGCGATTCTCGGTGAAGAATGACCAAAGAGTCCAGCGTTTGAAGACTGAGTTGGCTAATTGTCAACAAAAGGGTTCCGCGGTGGAAGCTTATTATGGGAAACTTACAAAACTATGGACAAGTCTTGCTGATTTCCAACGTGCGAAGACAACTGAGGAGATTGCCAAGGAACGTGAAGAAGATAAGTTACACCAATTCCTCATGGGTCTTGATGAGAGTGTATTTGGCGCGGTAAAATCTTCTCTTTTATCGTGTGATCCACTTCCATCTCTTGATGAGGCGTATCAAGTTGTTTCTCAAGATGAGGAATCAAAGAGAGCGGGTAGGTTGATGGAAGAACGGAATGAGGGGCTAGTTTCGCGGTTCGTGTGGATCCACGTACTTATTCATCTCCTCCACTACGAGATCCTTCGGCTGTGTGTACGAGCTGTGAGGCTGAATATCGGGCTATGTCCGAAACAGTGTGTGAGCTTCTATGGTTGCGCGAGGTTCTTGTTTCCATGGGGGTTGATTGCTCAGCTCCGGTTTCTCTATATTGTGATAATGAGTCGGCTATTCATTTGAGTAAGAACCCGGTTTTTCATGAGATGACAAAGCATATCGAATCAGATTGTCATTTCATTCGTGATGAGATTGTCCGTGGTGTCATTGCTCCGCAACATGTTTCGACTAAGGTGCAATTGGTTGATATTCTCACGAAGGCTCTTGGTCGTAAAGAGTTTGACGATTTTAAGCTTAAGGTGGGTATTCGGGACCTGCACACTCCACCTTAAGGGGGGGTATTACGAGCCAGGATTCTATTGTGTAAATACTATATCGACTTGTATAGTTTGGTTATTTATGTTTACTTCCTTAGGTCAAATATTGTATCTACTATGTAAGGCACACTTTGTGCAACATTATGAATAAGAAACCTTTTATACATCTTAAGGGTTTTGACAAAGCAGACTAGAGACAGAGAAGATCTTCCAGGAAATTAGCAAAAGCAGGCCAGTCATCAGGAGCGTGAACCAGTCATAGGGGCTGGGACTCGAGAGAAAGGCCTCGTCGAGAAGAACCACCAGCTGGGAAGGGAGGGGGAAGGGGGCCTGAAGCTGACGCATGAACAAAGTCGAAATTGTGGATCTCAAAAAAACTTCGAAGGGACTAAAAAAGGACCAGAACAAGCTTAGAAGAGAGAAGAAGAGACGGAGATGAGAGACCAATGGCCCAGCGATGCCGATCGGAACCAACGCCGCGAGAGGAAGAGGTATCGGGGGTTGTGCCAGAGAGCGGCTAGGGCTAACCTCCGTTTTTGATTTTGTCAAGACCGAGCCAATCACTAGAAATTGCTAATCCATACTATAAGGGTGTTAACATAATTCATGTACTTAGAATTGATATTAACTTACATTACTTAGAAAAGATCAACACAAATTTACGAGTTCATCTTTGACCCAAAAGAAAAAAAAATTCTACGAGTTCATCATTTTTAAAACTGATGTGATGTAGTTACTGATACGATTGTAACATCGGCTACATATTAAAACATACAAATTTCAAATAAATTAAAAACGATGCTAACAGAATTTCGATTACAACATGTTACATCTATAAGTCATTTGCCTTGGGTCGGGTGGATGAATTTGTGATTAACCATCAATTCCTTTTTTCGTTTATATTTTTAACATTCTGTTTCATTTTCCTTCTCTTTTATATATATGTTTGTTTACTATAATAAAAGATTAAAAGACTATAAACAAAAACGTCATGTTCACAATAATTTAAATCTAGAAATCACCTTGCTATATTGTGTTATAGTAGGAATTCACCACAATCTTTGATATTGGGTGCTCCATGGAACTTAGAATTCACCTCCTTACTTTCCATGTCTTTTGGGAATTAAAGTTGTGAAGATCTAATTAAAGGCAAGGCTTAAAAATTGAAAACAAAGGCTTATAATATATCCAGTCTCCTTTTTCTTTTAATCTCAAAGTAAGACTTTGATTTAATGATTCTTATGTAGGGACATGTGATAGTGAAGTAAAAAAAAAAGAAGAGAATATTACATCATAGAGGCTATTAAACATGCATGGTGCGTAAAGGTGTTACAATATAAATCCAATTCATGAGGTTTGTTATTTTTAGTGTCCAACACCAGGACTAGGACCAGAATCTTCAGCTCGTCCAAACATTTTGTAGCCCTTAGCTCGATGATGCCCAACCCCTGGGCTTGGCCCGGACTGTTTCACTGTGTCTAACCAGGACATATCTTGTACCGAAGACTCGACTGGTTTAAACGAGGACATTACGCTTCCATTGAACACAGATGAATCTGTTAATTGGGTCGAGGATCTCGAACTATCCTTGACCGGTCGTCCTTCAATGGTTAGTAACACAGATCCCACCACTATCAAAAAAACAAGAAACGCTACGTAGAACTTGGTGCGGTTCTTAGCCATCACCATGATGAAATGATTTGTATATATTACGTAAAACGAATTTATTAACTAATGTTGGTATGTATTTAATATGGTGATGATCATGATAAAGTCTGGTATAGGGTTTAAGAGTATTTATAGTGTATAAGTAAGATTAGTATACGTGGAAAACAATGGTAGACGTATACTATTTTTTGTTCTTTATTTTTAGGAACTGTTGATATGCCGCCAGCCCGCCACCTCCAATTAGTTTTCAACAGCGAGATATCATATTCACGTAAACTAAAGTATAGAGTTTGGCCCACGTAAACTAAAAGTATTGAGTTCGGCTCCAAGAGAGAATTGAAAAATTGACGTTATACATTTACATTGATCGTTACATAATCTAAAGTATATATCGATTTTTAACGAATTTGTGGAAAAAAGTGGACTGACGTCACCCAACCATTAAAATTCAACCAAAAATTCGTGCACAAAACATAAAATTTGTTTATTGATAGCACTAAATTTACAAGTACACTCTAAAAAAATAATGTGATTAGCAATAATCTGCAAATTCACATAATTGTTTCGCCATAATGCAATTTCGGGATCAAAGGCTTTGACTATTGTTGTAGCTATCGAATAGTTTATACTGGTCATTATGATATCACATTCATTGTATCATTGTCGCGTGACTTGGGAGCATTGAGAATTTGAGACTTTGCGATCGGAAACCTCACAGTTGTAAACTACTTTAACTAAAGTTTTGTACGTAATTTTTTGGAAATAATGAGTTTTTCTAGTGCTATCAATAAACAAATTTTAGTGGATCGTTTCTTGACTTTAAACAGTGAACAGTCCAATAGCTTTACATGAGATTTGTACATGAACCTACCTTACTTGAGGTTCACCAAATTTTCAGGTAAGCTTCCATTATTTTTAAGTCAAAGAATCTCTTCCATAAATCATAATCACAAATCATGTTTCCTCAGATTAACAAAAAGTGTTGTTTTAATATTTTACATATGTTTTTGTAGAATTAGAAAAAGGTGAAACCTGAACAATATAACTACCATATGAAATATTATAAACGACCATTGGACAGAATCAAATGCTTTGAAAATATCAATCTTAATAGCACAGCGACCAGAGAGGGACTTCTTATGATAATTCTTGATCAGCTCAGTAGCCAGAAGCACATTCTCAATCAACAACAGACTGATTATTAAGACTGATTCGTAGAAACAAACTTAGGCAACACCCTCTTAAGTCGGTTAGCAATGATCTTTGAAATAACTTTATATATCACATTACAACATGAGATGGGGAGATAATCTTTCATTTCCATAGCAGATACCTTCTTGGGAATTAAGGCTAGTATTGTAGAATTTGTACCTTTTGGCAGGAAACCTTTAGCAAAAAATGATTGCATAGCTAGGACGAACTCAGCTCCCAAGAGATCCCATGTTTTTTTGTTTTTTTTTATAAAACTCCGATGTGAACCCATCTAACCCCGACGACTTGTCATTTGGCATTGAAAAGAGAACATTCCAGCAGAAACCTGACATTAATGTTGGGATTGAGACTTCTTACTCTGATCTCTAGAAGGATCCCTAGCAGAATGAGTAGGAAAAGATAAGCCTTGTTTATTCACTGATTTGGTTCCTCGATGTAAATAAGTCCGCATAGGCACATCAGATTGCTGACCGCATTTTACCGCAGCTCCTGGTTGGCGTATTGTGACATTGGAGTCACAAGTCACAATAGCTACCACCCCTGCAATCTCTAGCGAGTCAGAAGAGGTCTCTCAGTCTCACTTTGCGGGCATCTTGACGGAATGCTGAGAGATTTATACATCCACAAAGATACAATTTACTTTAGAGGTTCGGTCACAATTCCTTGAAGGGCTAAATTGTGCCATGGGTGATGTCTTCCCTAATTGTTTGTTTTTTTTTTTTTTTCTCAATACCGAAGTTCATGTTAATCGATTCACCATGGATTGTTATGATAGTGGAGAGGTGAGAGCCATTTGTTTTGTTTTCTCTGCTCTGTCATTTATGTCTATGTCTGATCATTTCTAGATGTTCATATGCTGCACAATTGGTTACTGTGAATCTGATGAATCTTTCTTGTATTGATGCAGGTTGGAGATGATTACCGGCTAGATGTTCTTGCCCTTAAAGATAGATTAGAATTGAAAAGATAAATATGTAGATTCAGTGATTCACACAAACATGATATAATAAGAAATTTTATATAGCAACAACAACTATGGCATATAGATTATTATAGCTCATGGCCACCCACAAAAAAAAAAAAAAAGCTGTTTTGGTCGTGAAATAAAACAAATACATAGAGAAGGAAGAGAGAGAGAAAATAACTCAAATAAGGAGCATATTGGTGTAAAATATTTATATCCAAGTCAACCCATCATTCGTTGACCGGTCGGAGGAGCCATCATCTCTTGTTGCTGACCCATTCGCTGCTTTTGCACATTCCCAATCCATCCTATATACACCAATATATATGATATACAATTTTAAGTCAAATAAATCGTTTAATAAAATACTTTATACAGTAAGTTGAGATTATTTTTAGAGAGATCTAAGAGCTGGATGATTTTACCAATGGAAGGGTCAAGGCCACGATTGTTGAGTTCACGATATTCTTGGCAAAGAACACAATATTCGCAAAAGCAATGAGTGATCCAATATGGAGCTGGAGCATCTGGTAACCCGTACTTGCTTCGCAGCTTGGTCCGGAATGTGCATGTATACACACACGGTATCGCAAACAAACAACGTATCAATCCATACAACATTCCAGCCGTCCCACAACCTACACATCACACACATATATACGTAAACCTACAAAACTTTATCTTGGTTTTACAATTCAAAATTAGCATAAATCACGATTTCGAACGATCTTGTGATTAATAAATTTATTTTTTTATTATCCCGCAATTTTTGTCCAATTTGACAATCATAATCTGATGGATTTTTCTTACACCAATCATAATATATGTTTACGCATGCGCCTACAATATTTATATTTATATACGTGATATATTTATATGTATACAAGACAAGACAGTATCAAAGTAGAACGTTATGTGCAATTTTTTTGCTAAACATGGATATATTTGCTAACGAATTGAATATATTTTATTTTTGAATTATATTCGTCTTCGATCCAATGCACATACTAAAAAAAATCGAATGCATGTATACTTACTAGTCGCTCCTTCATCGATAACCTTTGCGATCTGTCCGAACGTGATGAATGGAAAGCAACATGTGATGAGAACTGATTCAAAACACACAAAAAAGACATAAGAATCATATTGTAATGTAAACGATGGACCTTCAACATAGAATTATTCAAAAAAAAAAAAATGATCCCTAACCATTTTCGCTGTCGTTCATGCAATCAAATAGGCCTGAAGTCCAGTTCGATGGTTGAGTATGGACCGGTCCGGCCATTGATACTCCATATGGTTGGTTAACTGTTGCGCCTTGATTGATATACGTAGGTTGACCTGGTCTCATCGGTACTTGGTTTGATTGGTTAACCATTCCACCATTATATATTGGGATATCTCTGCTCAGCTTGCACAACCCGTTTCTTGTCAACCGGTGGTTCATGTTGTGCATGAAAGACCGGACTAAAGTTATTGTTCGTCCTTGGACTCTGAGTTTGATCTGGTACTCGACCCATTTCGTAAAACAAAGAGAAGTGATTAGGGTTTGAAAATAAAGGGTTTACTACACTTTTGTTTGGTTTTGTGAAAAAGGATTAGAATGAAGGTTTGGTTTTATATTAAGGTTGATTCCTGTGCAACTTGAACAAGTTTGAAATTTTCGTAACATCTATCTTGCACTTTTTATTTCTAATACAACATGGAAATATAATGTTGCATATACATAAATTTGCTGTAATTAATATTTTGATTGGTTTATTCTTATTAATAAAACTAGCTCTACTGTCATGGTTCTTTTATCTTTGGAACATGGACCTATGAGTGTACATCGTTATCTATCTATTGAAGTTTATAAATCATTCTTGAGATTTAACCACCATTTCAATTAAAGTCATATCTGACTTCAAACCTACACAACTATATACGAGTAATGATGCAGCACGAACACTCTTCTTGATGGGCTTTCTCATGGGTTTTCTTGCCCATCAAGCTTAGGATATTTGAGTCGGTTTTTACGTCATGTCTTATTGCATTGTCGGTTTATTTGGTCGTTTCTCTACTAGGGTTAGGGTTCTTATTCTTAATTACATACATCCCTATAAATAGAGGTTGTAGCAGCATTGTAAATCATTCAGTATTGCATTAATAAAAAACCAGAAAAAAGAGGTACTCTTAACTACCCAAAGAGCTTTGTCTTGAAGCCCTGCAATGAGGATTAGCAAATTCCATCGACATCGGATCACACAAATCCGCTCTCGATCCTATCTCTTGTTACCATCTCTCTTGGTATGTTCCACCGTGCACAAAACAGAGCATCATCACCCACCTTCTTTCTTGCTCTGTTTCGTTAACCACAAAACAGAGCATCGCCTCCCTATCTTTGTACTTCTGCTCCGCATCAGTTTAGTATCAGAGTCTTCTCTTTCCTGGCGTTGAATTGATTTCCACTATGCCTCCTAAACCCGAAACAGTGGGAGATAAGGGACACGACACCACCATCAATTGGGTCGAATTTCGTGATATGCTTCTCGCTTCTCAAGCTGCGTTACAGAAATCGTTTACCGATTTAAACCAAACCCTACTTCGACATCTTGGTGACGGTGCCATGTGACCTGCGATTGCACCAGAGCAGCCTGCACGCAACGACGACCAACTTCAGGTTCACGTTGAGGGAGCTCGTCAACAGGAGCCATACATGCCTTTGGTCGATCACAATCATCAACGTGAGTTAGCTAACTACCATCAACAAGAACAACGACAACATGATACACGATGGGAAAACAGGTTTCGTGTTGACCTTCCGGAGTTTCACGGTGGCATCCGAGGTGATCAATTGCTGGATTGGTTACTTGCCGTGGAAGAAATAATTGATTTTAAAGGCGTTCCTGATGATCGTCAAGTCGCGTTAGTCGCAACCAAGTTTCGAGGACATGCTGCTTCTTGGTGGCAACAAACAAAGGCGACGCGTGCTCACAGCGGTAAAGCACCAATTCGTTATTGGGAAAAATTGAAGAAGGCACTGAAGGCGACCTTCCTTCCTCATAACTATGATCGACTACAATACACCAAATTTCAGAATTTGAAGCAAGGTCCTCGTTCAGTGGATGATTATGCCAAAGACTTCTACTTGATGCTTACAAGGATCAAAACTTACGACACTCCGGTTCAGCTAGGCTCACGGTTTATTGGCGGTCTACGTGCACAACTTCAGAACGCCTTGATACCGTTTTATCCTACTACAGTTGCTGAAGCTCATCGTCGAGCTGCGTCATTTGAGCAACAACAAAATCTGTTTCTTGGAACCCCTCTACTTCCCGTATGCGTACATCTGACCAACAAGTCTCGCCGCTACAGCGTGAGGATCAGTCAAAGTCAGAACCGCACGCCACTGTGAAGGAGGAAGAACAAGGCCTTCGCCGTTCTGTTCGTAATGCTCTTCGTTGTTTTGCTTGCGGTGAACCTGGACACCGTCAAATGGCGTGCCCAAATCAGACACGTTGGGGTCTTCTTGCTGATGAGAAAGACTTGGGTTGTGAGTCTAATGGTTCCGAGAATGAGGATGATGTTCGCGAGGAGCTCATTCATCATACAATGGGTGATGTGGGAAATTCCCTTGTGCTTCATCATGTTTGTCTTACGCCGCAACAACGAGAAGAACACTGGCTGCGCACCAATATTTTTTGTTCTACTTGTACCATCCTTGGGAAGATTTGCACTTTTATCATTGATTCAGGGAGCTGTCGTAATGTCATTGCCGAGTCGGCCGTTAAAAAGCCTTGCTTAGCCGTTGAAGCTCACCCCTCACTGTATTCACTTCAGTGGTTTCAAGATGGCATTGCAACCCGTGTATCTCAGCGTTCGTTGGTGCCATTTTCAATTGGTCCGCTTTATAAGGATCGCTTTTATTTTGACGTGGCTCCCATTGATATTAGCCATCTCATTTTGGGGCGAACTTGGGAGTATGATCGAAAATTTATTCAAGATGGTGTGAAAAATACGTATCAATTTTATTGGGAGGCGCATAATATTGTGTTGTTACCATCTCAAGAGCATTCTTTGCTCAAACCGTCTCGTGAAGAGCAACCACGACCTCCTCCAGCTCTGCATGCACGTCCAACAAATCACATGTTGTGTTGTCAAGCTGCATTTGAGCACGAACTCCGGACTGAAGGGTTTGCGTTTGCATTACTCCCAAGCAAGCTTCCGCTGTCTCCTTCAACATTCAAGGTGCATCCGAAATCAATGATGTGTTACCTGAGTTTGTGGATGTCTTTCCCGTTGATTTGTCATTAGAATTACCACCGTTACGTGATATACAACATCAGATTGATCTCGTTCCTGGAGCTACTCTTCCCAATCAGCCACATTATCGGATGAGTCCAAAAGAACATGAAGAATTACGTCGGCACGTTGAGGACCTACTTCGTAAGGGACACATACGCGAGAGTCTTAGTCCTTGTGCTGTTCCTGCTTTACTTATTCCCAAAAAGATGGTTCGTGGCGTATGTGCGTTGATATTCATGTTATTAACTAGATTACGGTTTGGTATCGTTTTCCAATTCCACGCTTAGATGATCTCCTTGATCATATCGGTAAAGCTACAGTTTTCTCCAAGATCGATCTTAAGAGTGGCTATCACCAAATTTGTATTCGTCCAGGCGATGAATAGAAGACCGCTTTTAAAACTCGGGAAGGTCTTTTTGAGTGGATTGTCATGCCATTTGGCTTGTCAAATGCTCCAAGTACATTTATGTGAATCATGAACCAGGCCTTGCGTCCTTTCATTGGCAAATTTGTGGTGGCTTATTTCGATGATATCCTTATTTTTAGTTCTTCCCTAACGTTTCATGTGTCTCACTTACGTGATGTGTTACGTGTGTTACGAAGGGAGAAGTTGTATGCACCAAAACATAAGTGTGAATTTTGTACTCCGGAGGTCAAGTTTTTGGGCTACGTTGTTTCTGATAAAGGATTATCGGTGGATAGTGAAAAGGTAGAAGCGATACGTTCTAGGCAACAACCATGTTCGATTACGGAGGTCCGCAGCTTTCACGGCTTTGCTTCTTTTTACCGCCGTTTTGTGCAAAGTTTTAGCTCTATTGTGGCCCCTATCACTAATTGCATGAAAAATGGCCGGTTTGAATGGACATTGGAGGCGGCATCAGATTTTGAACTCATCAAGCTTAAACTCACTACAGCTCCGATATTAGTTCTTCCTGACTTTTCCCTTACTTTTGAGCTTCATTGCGACGCATCTAAGCTTGGGATTGGTGCCGTTTTGAGTCAAAATGGTCGACCTATAGCATATTTCAGCGAGAAGTTGTCGGGTTCGCATATATGGTACAATACCTATGATATTGAATTCTAAGCTACTGTGCAAGCTATTAAGCATTGGCGGCACTACTTGGTGTATCGCGATTTTGTTCTCTTCACGGACCACGATGCTCTTCGTCACCTTGATAGTCAAGTAAAGGTGTCTTCCAGACATTCTTCATGGATATCATTTCTCCAGCAGTTCACCTTCTCTATTCGACACCAGTCTGGTAAGACAAACCGTGTCGCGGATGCTCTCAGTCGTCGCTACACTTTGCTTGCAACGGTCCATACCATGGTTCCCGGGTTTGCAACATTTGCGGAACTTTACAAGTCTGATCCTTTCTTTGCGGGGGTCTATGTGGATGCTTAACAGGGTCTCCTGGATGACTATACGATCCAAGACGGTTTTCATTTTAAAGACCTTTGTCTTTGTGTACCTGAATGTAGTTTGCGAGCTAAGATTATTTGTGAACTGCACAATGAAGGACATGTTGGCCGCGATCGTACACTTCAGCTGATTTCCGTCTCTTACTTTTGGCCGTCTCTTCGACGTGATGTAGCTCGTTTTGTTGAACGTTGTCGCACTTGCCAGCAGGCTAAAGGAAAAGCTTCTAATGTCGGTTTGTATCTTCCCTTGCCAATACCAACACAGCCATGGAGCGACCTTAGTATGGATTTCGTGTTGGGGCTTCCAAGGACACATCGGGGCTTTGATTCTATCTTTGTGGTGGTGGATCGTTTTTCTAAGATGGCCCATTTTATTCCATGTAAGAAGACGACCGATGCGATCAATGTGGCTACTTTATTCTTTCGGGAAGTTTATCGTCTCCATGTTTTGCCTCACTTGATTGTCTCTGATCGTGACACACGTTTTTAAGTCATTTTTGGCGATCTTTATGGAAGCTTCTCCGGACAAACTTGGACATGAGCACTGCGTATCATCTGCAGACCGACGGCCAAACCGAGGTCACTAACCGTACTCTTGGTAATCTCTTGCGTTGTTTTGTTGGTGATAACATTAAGAGTTGGGATGCAAAGCTTTGTCAAGACGAGTTTGCTCATAATCATGCCTTTAACCGAAGCCTTGGGTTCAGTCCTTTTCGTGTTGTCTATGGCATGGTTCCCCGTTGTCCTCTTGATTTAACATCCTTACCGGATAAAACACGTTTGCATGGGCAAGCCATTGACTTTGTGGAAGACCTCCATGAGGTACATAAGCAAGCAATCGACAATTTGATGGCGTCCTCCTCTAAGTATAAAGCAGCCGCTGATCTTAAGCGACGTGCTGTTGAGTTTGTTCCCCGCGATCGTGTGTGGGTTTATTTGACAAAGGATCGTCTTCCTCTTCGTGAGTATAACAAGTTAAAATCATGGAAAATTGGTCCTGTTGAACTTCTGGAACGCATCAATGCCAACGCCTATTGCGTCTGTCTTCCTCCGGACATGAACACGTCCAATGTGTTCAACGTGAAGCATCTTAACCCTTTCCGTGGTGAAAATGAGACCTTAGATTCGAGGCCGAATCTTTCTGCACCCGGAGGAACCTGATGCAGCACGAACACTCTTCTTGATGGGATTTCTCATGGGTTTTCTTGCCCATCAAGCTTAGGATATTTGAGTCGGTTTTTACGTTATGTCTTATTGCATTGTCGGTTTATTTGGTCGTTTCTCTACTAGAGTTAGGATTCTTATTCTTAATTACCTACATCTCTATAAATAGAGGTTGTAGCAGCATTGTAAATCATTCAGCATTGCATTAATAAAAAACCAGAAAAAAGAGGTAGTCTTAACTACCCAAAGAGCTTTGTCTTGAAGCCCTGCAAGGAGGACTTGCAAATTCCATCGACATCGGATCACACAAATCCGCTCTCGATCCTATCTCTTGTTACCATCTCTCTTGCTCTGTTCCACCGTGCACAAAACAGAGCATCATCACCCACCTTCTCTCTTGCTCTGTTTCGTTAACCACAAAATAGAGCATCGCTTCCCTATATTTGTACATCCACTCCACATCAAGTAAATTTGACATAACTTGGTTAATTAATATCCTTCGCGAAAATGTAAATATATCTAACATAGTGTATTATATGCAACAGTTTTGTGTACTATATAATCATGTACCAAAGTGTAGGTGTGTGACTCAGATTCTTTATAAGAAAATGCCTAAGTGTTGAGAAGACTCTCAGTGTATGAGAGGGTTTTACATAAGAGATCAAGTTGAAGCATGTGAATTGCAGGTGCAGCTGGTTCAATGTGGTTGATCAAACCCAAGGTGGTTAAAGTTGGGTTAATATCTTCTTCCTCTAGATCTTATCTCTTCTAACGGATCAATTCAAGAGTTTGTTAGATCTTAATCAAGTTAGAGAGAGAGCAGTGAGAGATATTGTGATCTAGAGTGAGAGAGTGATTCAGTGCTTTTGTAAACAGTATTGTATCTTCTCGGTTCTAGTGAATTACCGGAGTATAATCTCTGGCGAGACGTAGCGTTCCCAGTTTGGGACGTGAACTCGTAAAATCTCGTGTGTTCTTTACTCTTATTGCTTTCATTCTTTGTTATCCATCGGGTTCTAAGTTTGATTTGAAGTTGCGATTGATCAGGAGATTGATCAGCAGGATTTACAATTGGTAGCAGAGCCATGGTTTTGGTAACGCGAAGCTGAATCGAGATGTATGGGGTTCCGATTGCGGTGTTCGATGGTTCGGGGGACTTCTCGTTGTGGAAGACAAGGATACGAGCTCATCTAAGTGTGATCAGGTTGAAGGATGTGCTGGTGGAGAAAATTCTATCTCCACCGCTCACTACAGAGGAAGAACAAGATCCTGAAAAGAAAAAGAAACGGGAAGCGGATGACGTTGCAAGATCGGAACGCTGTGATAAGGCGAAGAACATGATCTTCTTGAATGTTGCAGATAAGGTGTTGCAGAACATTAAGTTGAGTGAAACGACAGTTGAGGCATGGTCTACGTTAGACAAAATGTTTATGCCTACCTCTCTACCACATCGGGTTTACTCTTCATTGAATTTCTATACATTCAAAATTTAGGAGAGTAAAAAGATTGATGACAATATAGATGACTTCTTGAAGATCGTTGCGGATTTGAATCATCTTCAGATCAAAGTCTCAGATGAGCCATAATCGTGTTGAGTTCTTTATCGGCTAGGTTCGATAGTTTGGTTGAGACCTTAAAGTATAGCCCTGGTAGAGAGAAGCTGAGATTAGATGATGTTATGATTGCTGCTAGAGATAAGGAAAGAGAAGTAGCTAAGTATAGTAAATCTGTAGGTGAAAGACACTTAACAAGGGGACGATCCGAAGAGAAATATATCGGTCAAGGTAACAAAGGTAAAGGGAGGGCACGTTCTAAGTCTAAAGATGGAAAAAGAGTATGTTGGATCTATAGGAAGGAAGGCCATTTTAAGAAACAATGTTTTTAATGGCTTGAGAATAAAGGAAAGACTCAGGGGTCTGACAAAGGAGAATCAGGGATAGCAAATTCAAGTGGTGATTACAATTTAGCTAGGGTACTAATGGCGGTTGATGAGAGTTTAGTTACAACTGGAAGTAAAACTGATGAATGGGTACTAGATACTAGTTGTTCTTTCCATATGACTCCACGGAGAGACTGGTTTTGTGAGTTTAAGAAGGTAAGCTCAGGATATGTGAAGATGGGTAATGATTCTGTGTCTCAGGTACAAGGTATTGGGAGGAGTCAAAATCAAGACTCCAGATGGAACCTTTATCATTCTGACTCATGTGAGGTTTGTACCAACAATGTCGAGAAATTTAATCTCATTGGGTACAACTGAAGATAAAGGATGTTGGTTTAAATATCAGAATGGTATTCTCAAGGTTATTATGGGTTGTTCTACCATTCTAAGAGGAGTTAAGAGAGAGACTCTCTATATTTTGCAAGGTGAAACAGTGATAGGTGAATCACATGTTTCAGAAGCAGCAATTGATGAGACAGGTCTTTGGCACCGTCGTCTTGGGCATATGAGTCAGAAAGGTTTGGAAATTTTGGTCAAGAAAGGATGTATTAAAAGAGATGTTATCAAGGAGTTGAATTTTGTGAGGATTGTGTATTCGGGAAGAACCATAGGGTGAGCTTTCCTCAAGCTCAACATGTAACGAAGGAGAAGTTGGGTTATGTGCACTCAGACTTATGGGGATCACCTCATAACCCACTATCATTAGGAAACTGTCAAGATTTTTCATCTCATTTATTGATGATTACTCGAGAAAGACATGGATTTATGTCCTAAAGAAGAAAGATGAGGCGTTTGAGAAGTTTGTCGCATGGAAAAAAATGGTGGAAACACAGTCAGAAAAGAAAGTGAAGAAGTTAAGAACTGGTAATGGGCTAGAGTATTGTAACCAATACTTTGATAAATTCTGCAAGGATGAGGGCATTGTGAGACATTGGACATGTACTTACACGTCTCAGCAGAGTGGTGTTGATGAGAGAATGAACCGCACAATCAAGGATAAGGTGAGAAGCATGCTCAGTGAAAGTGGAATGGAAAAGAAGTTCTGGGCAGAGGCAACCTCTACTGCAGTGTATTTGATAAATCGATCTCCCTCAACTGCTATAGAGTGTGATCTCCCTGAAGAAAGGTGGACTTCAAGGATACCAAATTTAAGCTCATTAAGAAGGTTTGGATGTCTGGCATATGTTCATACGGATCAAGGTAAATTGAATCCTAGAACTAAGAAGGGATACTTTACTAGTTATCCAGAAGGTGTCAAGGGATATAAAATCTGGGTTCCTGAGGAAGGAAGGTGTGTCATTAGTCGTAATGTGGTCTTTAGAGAAGTAGTAATGTATAAGGAGTCTAAAGACGTTTCTTAGTTAGACATTCATGAAGTTGATCTAGAGAACCTGGGTTTGGAGTTAAGCTCTTTAGATCAAGGTGGAGATATTGGAAATTTAAATGATCAAGGTGGAGTTTTAACTGATCACGAGGAAGAAGTGGTGATTCAACCGCAGAATCAAGATGATAGTGGAGTAGGAGTTACCGATGATGAATCTAGGATGAGGATTTAAATAACTATCAACTGGTTAGAGATAGAGGGAAAAGGGCTATCAAGGTCAACAGAATGTATCAAGAATCAAATATGGTGGGTTTTGCTTACTGTACCAAAGATGGAGGTAAGACAGAACTAAGTTCATATAGAGACGCATTATCTGATCCTAATTGGGAAAAATGGAATGCTGCTATGGGAGAGGAGATATCATCAATGAAAAAGAACCATACTTGGGACTTAGGAGACAAACCCAAGAATGGAAAGGTGATTGGTTGTTGTTGGATTTACACTCAAAAACAAGGTATTCCTGGAGTTAAAGCACCCTTATTTAAAGCGAGATTAGTTGCAAAGGGGTATTCCCAGAAAGAGGGAGTGGATTACTCAGAGATATTTGCACCAGTAGTGAAGCATGTATCAATCAGGTAACTCCTTTCAATGGTTATCCAATTTGATATGGAGCTTCAACAGATGGATGTGAAGACAGCTTTCCTACATGGTTTTCTGGATGAAGAGATAGTAATGGCGCAACCAGAAGAGTTTGAGGATAAGAATTTTCCGAACAAGGTATGTTTTCTGAAAAGATCTCTGTATGGTCTTAAGCAATCTCCTAGATAGTGGAACTTGCGGTTTGACATGTTAATGAATGAGATAGGCTATAAACGAAGCTCTTATGATAATTGTGTATATTGGAGGAAACTTGAGAATGGTACTTACGCATACTTGTTGTTATACGTCGATGATATGTTAATTGCATCTACCAGTAAGTCTCATGTTTGAGAATTGAAGGTTTGTTGAGTCAAGAATTTGAGATGAAGGATTTAGGTGATGCTAAAAAGATCTTGGGCATGGAGGTTGCTCGAGATCGAGCTGTTGGGACGTTGGTTTTATCCCAGGTTGGTTATGTGGAGAAGATCCTTAAGAATTTTCATATGGATCAGTCAAAGGCAGCAACAACTGCTACTGATCAGGAATATGAATATCAGTTTCATAGGATGAAGACGATTCCTTATGCTAACACGGTGGGGAGTATTATGTAAGCAAATAATAGGCACTCAGCCTGACCTGGCTTATCCGGTTGGAGTGATTAGCAAGTTCATGGGTAAGCCTCTTAAGAGCCATTGGGAGGCGGCCAAGTCGGTCTTGAGGTACATGAGAGGTTTGGATAGAAGGAGCCTTTGTTATAAGAAAAATGATGATTTCTTGATTCGGGGTTACTGTGATTCTGATCACGCAGGAGATGGGGGCTCGAGGCGTTCAATCTCAGGTTATGTTTTTAAAGTGGGAGGCAATGCTATCAGTTGGAAGTCAAAACTACAGAAAGTTGTTGCCCTCTCATCGACTGAAGCATAGTACATGGCTCTAACTAAAGTCGTTAAAGAAGCGGTTTGGCTTAAGGGGTTAGCTGGGGAGCTTGGTCATTCTCAAGAGTACTTCGAGGTTCATTCAGATTCACAAAGCGCTATAGCATTGGCGAAGAATTCAGTTTACCATGATAGGACCAAGCATATTGACATTAGGCTACACTTCATCAGAGATATAATAAATGAAGGTGTGGTAAGAGTACTTAAGATTGCAAGTGAATGCAATCCAGCTGATATTTTTACAAAAGTACTTCCAGTTGACAAGTTGAGTGGAGCATTGGAGATGCTCCGAGTTACTGAACACTTAGTGGTGAAGTTCAGGGACTGGAGGGGTAATTCAAGGACTAGAACAAGAACATGCAAAAGGTGAGAATCAGAGTCAATGTGGAGGATTGTAGGAGTGTGACTTGGATTATTTATAATAAAATGCCTAAGTGTTGAGAAGACTCTCGATGTATGAGAGGGTTTTACATAAGAGCTCAAGTTGAAGCATGTGAGTTGCACGTGCAGGTGGTTCAATGCGGTGGATCAAACCCGAGGTGGTTAAAGTTGGGTTAATATCTTCTTCCTCTAGATCTTATCTCTTCTAACGGATCAATTCAAGAGTTTGTTAGATCTTAATCAAGTGAGAGAGAGAGTAGTGAGAGATTGTGATCTAGAGTGAGAGAGTGATTCAGAGCTTTTGTAAATAGTATTGTATCTTCTCGATTCTAGTGAATTACTGGAGTATAATCTCTGATGAGACATAGTGTTCCCAGTTTAGGACGTGAACTAGTAAAATCTCATGTGTTCTTTAATTTTATTGCTTTCATTCTTTGTTATCCATCGGATTCTAAGTTTGATTCGAAGTCGCGATTGATCAGGAGATTGATCAGCAGGATTTACACAAAGCTTGTTTGTCTATAGAGTAACTTGGGAATATATTCGACCAAAGATTGAATCCGATTAAATTATATCCGCAAGTTAGTTTTATTTATAATCTCAACTAAACAAAATAGAATGACTTCGTAACCTTGTTGACTTCTATTGGTGGGAACTTTAATAATCTAATACGTGGAGAAGAAAAAAAACAAAACAAAAATTGGTATTGACTTGGGAAAATGATTCTTTTATTTGATAATGGTAAACATGATTGTTCATGCACTGATGCACACATGGCTTTCTTTCTTTTTTCTTTTTTTGCTTAAAAGACTTTGACTTGTGCTATTGAGTTATATGATCCAAGCTATGGACTTACATCTACACATGATATACTTAGAGAAGGATCAAAGAAGCAACAAAGTCGTTGTAGTATAGTGGTGAGTTTTTTTTTTGTGTTTTTCTCAAACAAAACAAAAATTGGTATTAACAGTATTATAATTATGTTAAAAAGAGGACAAACAGAGTGTAACGGTGCTCATCGGAAGAAAGCAATACCTTTCTTATCATTACCGAGTCAAGCATCCATTCGAATGGGATCTTAAAGTCCTGGTAAGAAACGCATGGATGAGCTGTTGGGAATGTCCTGAAATTATTTGTACTTAATTTTGTATAGTTAATGTTTAAAAGTCCTATAATATTAGATGATTATACGTTTTGCTAGAAACCTCTTATAATCAATTATTTTAGAAGTTCATTACTGATATTATGCGATCCTACAGGATCACACACCTAAACAGACGGGATTAATATTGGGTGTAACTACAATATAATATATAAGATATACATATATTTATATTTGTGCACTTAGAATAAAATGTTTATTATATATTATATAGGATATACATATATATAAATGTGCACGTAGGAGAACTGGGCTTGGCCCATTAGCAAAACAACCTAAACCAGTTAGGTTTATTGTCGATCGATATATAATAACGCTTTGCGTTTGATTATGAGATACACTAATATTCTGGCCCAAACCTAATCTAAGACAAAAGTGTTTGTCACGTGCATTCCGTTTAATCCAGTTTGTGTGCGTGTGGATACCAATAGAGGCACGACGTTTGAACTGCTTTACAACTTTGATTTATTTTAGTTCATTTTTCCCCTCCAAACTATCCAAATCTATCATAATCTAAGACATAGATTTGATTCAATATTTACATGAATCTTGACAATAGAATTGGTGACTAGTTTATAAATTGTTATAAACCGGTACAAATTCCAACATGAGCAACGTAATCTGACTAGCCTCCTTATCCTCTGCGCCGACCTCAGAGAACCAGTTTTTTTAACATTTGGAGGAACCTAAAATGTTCTTTTAATGAGTGAGTATCAAAGTAGGGACTTTTTTTTACTTGTCTCGTAAGTTGGCCATTTTCTTCAGGGCAACACCGTAGTGAATGCTCTGACCATAAGAGTAGGAAGACAATTCCTTTTCCAGTTTCTTTAGTTCACGGTATTCAACTGCAGCCTCTTGCATGTCAGCTTTCTTCTTAGGCCCCTTGAAATGCTTAAGCGCAGCTCGCTCATCACTCATCAGCCTCTAAGGCCGTTGGCAAAGAGGAATGCACATGTAATGTAAGGTATGTAATGATGCAAAACTCATCAAATCTATATAAAGTTTGGGGAATTGATCATTTATACCTACTATTAATTGAAAATTCATTTATAAACGAAACATTATATGGAAAACAGATTTTTAGCAAATGGCATAAGAAATCTTTATATATGAACTAATAATTAATATAGGAAACAGGTTAGCAAATTCAAATTATTAAATTTAATATTTATAATTTATCATATTCAAAAAAATTCTCCACAAGTTTAGCAACAGATAAAATCGAAATTAAATGTATTTTTTTTCTTATGCATTAATCGTTAATATTATAATTTTAGCAACCAAATCATTCACTAATAGAAATATTTAAATTTGATGTGTTAATCGTTAAATGTATTTGTTATTGGCAATTAGTTATAAACTTATAATACCTACTCGACAATAGTGAGATTTTAAAATTATAAAATCTAAATCTATATATACATTTTTGAAGTACATTTTGGGTTCTACCCTTTTATTTGTACTTATTTAAAAACTTATTTACAAAGTTAATCCCTAAATATTTTCCAAAAATATTATTACTTCAGGTTTTGTTTCCTAAATATTTTGCGTATATTTCCAACTAAAAAATACAGCATAATCAATATGGAAACATAAATTATGACATAATTACACCTTCTATCTCTGAATCCTTTGCAAACAAAAAAAACAACAATTTGATTCCTATTTTGTTTTCCAAAACTGTGAGCATTGATCCTTAACTTAAAAAAACTTCGATTCACATTTCTCTAAAATTATAATTAATATATATAAACTTAATAAAATTTTTAAATATTACGAATATGTAATATTAAAAAATTAAAATATTATATAATATGCTTATATAGTAGATGAGTTATAAAGATGAAATGTCGGAACTAATAAAATATCATTAAACTTGTGCTAACACGGGTTAAATCCTCATTTTATTATTTGTCAACGCTATTAATATTAGAATATTTGACATAGAAAATTAAGGTTATTAAACTAAGATTGTGTAAAATAATTAAATCATTAAAAAATATGATTTAATCATAGCGTATAAATGACTTACTATGTATTTAAATCCCTTATTTTTTGTTATAATAATAAAAAATCAAAATAGAATCTCAAACGCTAAACAAAACAAACTAAATATAACAAACAAATGGTCATGAAGTATTTTACGGGTTAAAAAAATTGATATAAACATTTAACCGCACAGACGGTCGGAAAATTTAGTTATTCCTCTATTCGCAAAACATCCAATATTTAACAAACGGATACAATATAAAATATAAATAATAATAAAATTATATGCACGCGGTGTACCGCAGGTTAAAATCTAGTTATATGTTAAAATTGTTAACTCATTCGTTTTTTCTAAAGTATACTTTTAATGTACTGCATATCTATATTAAATCATTTCCTTATATTCAGTGATTATTGTGTAAATCAGTTTTTAAAAAATTATCTGCAAAAAAAAAGGAAAATATTTATTTTAGTACAGGTTGTGGTATTCAACATATACACCCAAATATTGATAACACTGTAAAAGAGTGGCCAACTAATTATAATGGAAGATTATTTTATTATACAATTAAAGTTTTACGATCTAAAAAGATTTATCATTTGACTGAATATATGTTTAACCAGTGTTTTTTGAAGTAATTTAATTTACTAATTAAGTACATATACTTAAAAAATAATAAATTTTGCGAAAAATTCCAGTTTATTTATGGTACTAAGACAAGAAATAGCATATGTAAACTGAAACGGTAATTTGAATAACAAAAAACAATATATTGAACAATTTTTTTAAAAAAAATGGGACATAAATTTTAGATTAAAGTACGAAATTAAAAAATATAGGTAGATAAATTCAAGTGTCAAGCTTTCACTAATTTTGATTAGGATTGACTATGCGACAAGTAATTAACCACTTTAGAGCACTTAAAATTTTTTGGTGTTTTTGAAAAATATTTTTATTTTGGACAATTTCAACTAATTAAAAAACAAAAATTAATTTAGAACTCTGGTATCCCGTCTAAATTTCTTACCCAATATCTTTTAATAAACATTGTCTAATGAATAATTATTTTAAAGAGAGCGAACATAAAATAAAACAAATTCTGATGGATACAAAACGAAACGAGACGGGATGGGACGGGATGGGATGGGACGGGACGGGATGAGACGGGACGAGACGTGTTTCCCGTTCCAAAGTAAATACGTCTAGGTTTAATTTTTTTTAATTTACATATAAATAACGCCGGGTTAATATAATTTTTCGTTTTTTTATCAATTTAAGATTTATATGAAAATATTTTGTCCAGTGTTGTTGCACGGGTTACTACCTAGTATATGAGTAAATAATACACTATGGCCTCATGAGGTACATAGTGTAAAAATAAAACACGGTCGAGTTTAAAATGTAAAAGAACTTGCCACTTGTGTAAAAATAAAGTAATTCGGCGTTACTAGAGTTGCTAGTTCTCCTTTTGTCTCTATATCAGCTTTCATCTGTGGAATAAATTGAAGATCACTCATAAGTGTTAGATAAGATTTAATGGCCAAGGCTTAGGTTAAAAGTAAACAGAGTTCAAAAAAGGAGATTTAATTGCTTACAACGTTAAGGTGCGCAGAAGGGTTTTGAATTTCTCCAACTATACTGTTGTGAGCACAGAATATAAGTTTATTATGATGTTAATTTAGCTGGCTGAATCAACCAAAACAGCTGAGAGACTAGAACCTTATATCATAAGCCTAAACTATGCACAAAAGCAGAATCATGGAAACAACAACAAAAAGCAATTCTGATTTCGTTGTCTTTTTAAGTCAATGCAGTGGAAATGGAATCTGTAAACTAAAAAAAAGTTTCTGACCACAAAAAGGAAAAAAAAAAAGGAATAGATCAATTTCGAAAGAAAAAAATGGTAAAGAGATAGAATTTCGAAAATTTGTTTGTTGATGCATTCCACTAAAACAATGTGATCAGCAATAATGTGCAAATTCACATAATTGTTTCGCCATAATGCAATTTCGGGATCAAAGGCTTTGACTATTGTTGTAGGCTTGTAGCTATCGAAGAGTTTATACTAGTCATTATGATATCACATTCATTGTATCATTGTCGCGTGACTTGGGAGCATTGATAATTTGAGACTTTGCAATTGGAACCTCACACTTGTAAACTACTTTAACTAAAGTTTTGTACGTAGTTTTTTGGAAATAATGAGTTTTTCTAACAAAAGGAATTAAATGGATCGTTTCTTGACTTTAAACAGTGAATAGCTTTACATGAGATTTGTACATGAACCTACCTTACTTGAGGTTCACAAAATTTTCAGGTAAGCTTCCATTATTTTTAAGTCAAAGAATCTCTTCTATAAATCATAATCACAAATCATGTTTCCTCCGATTAACAAAAAGTGTTGTTTTAATATTTTACATATGTTTTTGTAGAATTAGGTATTGAACTGACTTGGTTTTCATTCATAAACATTATGTTCCTATATATATCTTATAGAATATGAGAAAGTTTTCTCATAACATTGCATAATACGACGACATTTGGCAGCATATATTTTCAACACTTGTCCTCACTTCTCAATTATTAAAATTTTTAATTCATTTTTCTTAAAAGTACATATGTTTTATATTCACTAAAATTTAAATGATATTTCTGCACTAAAAAATATATTGACATTTATACAATGTCTTTTAGTAATTATATATAGATATCATTTATCAATATTTAATATAATTAACATAACATTATAATTTCACATAGGTATCATTTATCAATATTAATTTTGCAAATAAGAAAGAATTAAAAATTAATATCATAAATTTGGAAAAAATGAATTTCCGATTATTAAAGATTTAAATATTAATATCATAATTTTGGAGAAATATAATGTGATGGTTATGAAATTATTTACTAATGTTGACAAAAAAAAGTATAATATTGTTATTAAATTCTTTACTAATGTTGACAGAAAAAGTATAATATTTGTTTCAGAGATTTTGTGCCAAAATATCAAATCAATTTACTCTAAAATAATTTCAAAATATAAAACAATATGATATTTGTCATTTCTTTAATAGTAATCTTTAATACAATTTATGGCATATTAATTCTTTAAAATGTAACTGCCATGATGTTTGAAAAAAATTTAAAAACAAATCTTTCATCATATGAAAACACTTTAATGTATTAATTACAATTAGTGTTTTACAAAAAAAAAAAAAACAGACAAAACCTATGCTATATTTATTCTTTAAAATGTAATTGTAACTCTCATGATGTTTGACCAAAAAAAATAAAAAACCTCTCATACTACTACAAATTTATCTATAAATAGGTTGACAAAGTCTTTATCAAACATCATATTCTATCTCTCACATAATTTTCTAAATTTTGTAATGTTTAACTTTTTCCTTTATGTGACTTTGTAGGTTTTGAAATAAATAAGTTGAATCGAAATTTTGGTGCATATATAGAAGTGGACATGTGAAATGTGGTTATTTATTAGAAAGAGTTAGTTGGAGAAGGTCTTAGGCACATAACACAATCACACTTGTAAATGTTGATAAATGTTGTTTCGAATGCTTATTTTGTATATCAATGTTGTAATTTTTTTTTCTTTTGATCCCTCTAATAATTTTTTAATATAAAAAATTTAGTTTTTCATCATAATTCATAAATCCTAATAGATTTAATATCTTAATCACAATATTTATGCTACTTATTACCCATGCTATATTTTATACAAGTGTGTTTGTATGTATTACACATGAAAATGAGTTTAAACAAATATTAACTATCCAGAATAATATTACTTTAAATTTGTTCCTTAACGTTACAATTGTGTTTTTATGTATTTATCAACTTTGTTTCCGATAACCATTTCCATAGTCTTTTATTTTATTTATAGGTTATGACTTCTTATGAGAAAAGTTTTACAATGGTTTAGGGTTTAGGGTTGAGGAAGATTTGGACGTCTAGGTGATATATAACTCATGATATGGGTTTCCAAAGCCATGTGATTCTTCCAAATTCAGTTTTTATTTTCTTACACAATTTAGTCTTAATTATTTTCTTAAAATATAATTTACTTATTTTCTTAAAATATAATTAACATCTAATTTCTTTTCACAACATTATTGTTTGGGTTATACTAAGTATGCACTTTTTTTTTTCTCTTCTCAAATGTTCCATTATTTTTCCTAGCCATTATTGATTGTTGATGATGTGATGATAGTGCTTAACAAGACTCACTTTTACCACGTGTTTATCAAGTCGAAAGATCCAAAGATCACCCTAAGCTAATCCCAGTTACATTCTAGAGAGAGGGACGAAGGGAACGAGAGAGAAAAACAATGTCTTGGAGAAGTAGGAAAATTTGAGTTATCTCTTCTTCCATCCATTACATGATTTTTAGAAAAATAAGAACATAGAAGAAAAAAAAAATATCTGGTGAACAATTATTTTATGTTCTCTTAGGTTATGCAGTTAACACTAAAAAAAGTAACTCGATAATACAATGGTTTGTTTTTACTCCTTTTTGTTGGTCATTTTGAGTATAATACAACATATATATATATATATATATATATTTAAACAGAAAAGTATAAAACAAAACAAAAAACAATTTTTATATGATATAATAATATATCAATATATATTAATAACATCTTTTACTCAATTCTAAACTAAAATTCAGTTTGCATTTAGTATGTTCAATAGATATAAAGTACGTGATAAAAATATAAAAATATTTAACAGAGAACTTTCTTTTCCAAATGCAATGAATTAAAAAACAGAAATAATTCTACTTCTAGAACACAAATGCATTTGAAGTCATTTGTATAATTCATTAAGATCAAAATATTTTATTGCTAAAACATTCAAATTATAATAATAAAAATTTTAAGCATGTGTGAAGCATGCTGGTAATATATAAATATCAAAATTGTTTATGCTACCTTTAGTTATCTAACTAATGAAATTAATTATACAGAGAATGAATGAAGAGCATGAATTTCGGCTCAAGAACAGGTTGTTCGAGAAATTCAAGATATTGTCTCGCCTTTCTTGGAGGTGTCTGATTTTAAAAGATATTGATGTTTTATAGATTATATTAAAAGCGGACAAACTAACACATAATGTCCATGGTCAGCCGCATTTTATTTTATACGTATCAATGTTCTTTTTCCTACGTAAAAAATGTTTGTATGTCTTGATTGTGCATCAAAACCTGAAGAGCTCTATATATTATGGGATACAGACTAAATTTTTTGAAGTAGCCTTTTATATTAACAAAAAAAATTCAGTTTAATGCTTAACTAATCAATAGTCGTCACTTATTTAAAAACAAAACAAATAACAAACATAAGATAATTTATTGAAACACAAAATATTAAATTTTAAATATTTTAATAAATCTAAGATATATTAATATTATTATAAATTTATCTCGCGCGATGCGCGAGTCTACTTCTAGTATATATATATATATATATATTAGCTCTAAGTTTTCTAGGTTTGTATAAACCGTCATTAACATAAATAAGACATAATAACAAGTCCAATATACAAAGTCCTATATAACCTTAATACTCCTTCTAATACTCCCTCCCCCTCAGGTTGGAACGTGAAAATCTTGAACGCCTAATGTGGAAATGATGTAAAGAAATTAAGGACGAACAAACGCCTTAATTGTCACAAACAAACGAATAGGCGGCGCTGCTTGTTCAACTCCTAATTCTTTTAACAAACTGCAAAACCATCTTTCTTCACGAAACCATCGTGTAGTAGCAGCACTTGGACGAGTTACAGAAGAACCATCTTCAACATCGCCAGACATTGTTTCTCCAACTTGAGAAGAAAATTCCTTAACCAAGAGACTTGAGAACAATTCGAAACTATCGATATGAGTAGACGACATGTTCAACAATACTTGCTGGAGCATATTCATTTACAACCATTGTGATAGAAGTAACAAGCTCAAACGTAACAACTTGTCGTACAATAGAAATCTCCTATTGTAGTGTAGTAACATCTCTCTATGCAACAAAAACATCTTGTTGTAAAGGAGCAGAAGAATTCTCCTCACTTGGACCCAGAGTGATACTCCCCTGTATAGGAGAATCATATTAATTGACTAGTCTTCATCAAAACTCAACTTTGAAGACGGCACAACAAACATTGCGATGAAGAATAACTTCACTACTCGCAAACGAAAATACATTTGGGAAGGCAACTACTTCCTATATCCTTTGTTGAACCAAGTGAACTGAGAAACATATCTCAAACAAATAGAGAGGATCTTCATTCTCTATTCTCCCCCTCAAACTCAAGAGGGTGAAGAAGAGAAAACAAAAACACAGCTTTGAGATTGAACCAGTTAAACAACTTGATTCACTAAGATTCTGGTAACATATTCAGATCTCCACCGTACAAATCCTAAATAAAGAAGTCAGAAACAACTCTGCAAAATTTCAGCTCAAACCGAGAAGATCTCACAAACACTCACGACACGACCAACCACACTAAAACTCAGATCTTTTACAAAAAAACCGTTGAAACAAGATCTCCACCGTTGAATATGTAGAACACTGAGTCACAAACCTTTCCCCAAAAAAATCAGCCAGATTGGAGCTATTTTTTCTTCTCTAAATCCAAAAATCACCATCCACAAAGGACCAAACAAACGTGAGTTTGGCCAAAAGATAAGAAGCTGAACTTCAAATGGAAACATCTACAAAACTTTGTAGACAATAAGTTGAGAAACAAGTCTCACATACAGAGAGTACCTCCGCCACAAACATATCTAGAGACAATATCAACAAGGGGAATCTAGACTGTACACAAAAGATTTTTTTTTTTTTTCATTTTTGCGGAAGTCAAAACAATAAAACCCCAACCCTTAAAAATTTAGATCTACATGATCTACTGCTCTGATACCATGTAAAATTAGGTATAGAACTGACTTGATTTTCATTCATAAATATTACAATCCTATATATACATGATTAGCTCTAGGTTTTCTAGGTTCACATAAACAGTCATTGACTTAAATAAGACATAATAACAACCCAATATACAAGGTCGTATATAACCTTAATACTCCCTCTAATCTATATTAACATTTTGAAGTATATTTTTTGGTACGCCCTTAAAGTTTTGCTTGTTTAATTTGTTTTAGTTACAACATTAACCCCTAACGATTTTCCTAAAATAACATTTCATAAAAACTCAATTAATGAAACTATTTAAATCGACCTAATTTTGTTCCGTTTATTGCCATAAAAAGCTTGACAACATCTATACATTTTGAGTTTTCCAAAAACAACTCAACCCATTTATTTTTTAATCCTATAAATAATCTACATACCTATTTTACTAGATCTTTGAGATTGTATGATCTCATAAATTTAAAATGGTTATACATTAATATGTATCTCTTAAATCTACACCATATTAGGTATCTCCGCGGTTCAAAATATTTAACCATATTGCTACGTCAAATTTCTTTTTGCAAAGTACACTTAGAACATCTAAATTGAACACCTATTGATTATATATAATCCGCCAAGGTATAAATTTATATTGAAGTATATCTCACAATATTTATAGGTGCATAGATGTTCAAATGTACGGTGAAGTTTAAATTTAGAGCTATATATACATTTATGAAGTATATTTTGGGTTTTACCATTTTATTTGTACTTATTTACAAAGTTAATCCCTAATAAATTTCTAAAAATAGCATTACTTCAGATTTTGTTTCCTAAATATTTTATATTCCATTCCAACTAAAAAAATACAGCTAAATCAATATGGAAACAGAAATTATGATATATTTAACCACATCTTCTATTGTGTTTTGAAGATATTCTATCTTTAAATCATTTGCAAACAAAGAAAACAACAATTTGATTCTCATTTTGTTTTCAAATACCTATATATGAGCTTTGATTCTTAACGTAAGAAGAATTTCGATTCACATTTATTTAAATATTATAATTAATATATATACATATAATATATATATATATATATATATATATAAACTCAATACAATTTCAAAATATTACAAATATGTAAAATTAAAAAATTTTAAAATGCAATATAATATGGTTATATATGCTATATAATATGGTTATATAATAGATGAGTTATAAAGACTACATGTTGATATTAATAAAATATCATTAAATTTGTGCTAACACGGGTTAAATCCTCATTTTATTATTTTTCAATACTATTAATATTAGAATATTTGACATATAAAATCAAGTTGATTTAACAAAAATTATGTAAAATAATTAAATAATTAGGAACAACGTGACTTAATCATAGTGTATAAATGACTTCTATGTATTTAGATCCTTTATTTTTTTGTTATAATAATTAAAGTAACACTAAACAAAACAAACTAAATATAACAAACAAATGGTCATGAAGTATATTATAAATTAAAAAGTTAATATAAATATTTAGCGGTACAAACAGTCGAAAAATTTAGTTATTCCTTTATTTACAAAACATTCAATATTTAACAAACAAATACAGTATAAACTATAAATAATAATAAAAATTATATGCACGCGGTGTACCGCGGTTAAAATCTAGTAGTTTCACAAAAGTGTCCTATTAATAGAAATAATTAAACTAAATCTTGTTTTAATCCCAGTTATTTAAGTTAAAAATTATAGAGAAAACTTATTTGGTGTATTGATATAGAGTATTATAAAAATGTACAGATTTTTTTATTGTGTGAAAATGGTAAAATGATACTCCCTATGTCCCAAACTCTATGTCTAGTTTTTTTAATGTAATAGCTTATGATATTTTTATTTTATTTTTATTTTATTTTTTCTACCAAACATTAAATTAGAAAATAACTCCGAGATTATATTTTTTTTACTTATAGCCAAAAAAAAAAACTTTTATAATGGACCAAAGGAGCATTCATTCTTTATAAAAGGGAGAGGCACTTGTACTAGCGGATCCGACCTACTGTAAATTGATTTAATAAGCTTGCACTAGAGATTAGAGAAGTTAATTAAACTGTTCGACATGAAAAAAAAATACGATCATAGGAAAACTCAATCTGACTGTTACTAACATCCCATTGTTACATGTAATCTCTTAACTTTTAGATATGTCTTTAATTTTACACACTTATATTGCATTGGTTCTTCTCCTCTCACTGAACTATTTCATAACTTCATTGTATGGGTTTTTTTAACCTTTCCTTGAATTTTAAGTTATAAAATCTTGTTTGTTTTGTCTTTCAACTTTGTTTTTGATAAATGAATCTCTGATGTATGATAAATATTTTGACTGAAAATCTTCTAAACACCAATGAAACCACCTTCATGATGTACGAGACGTTGTCATATATATATATAGCAGAATGTTATATAATAATCCAGTTTATAGATATTGAAACTCTTGATGCTAGTGTAGCTTATGATTCACTGAACAAATAGATATAAACCACGATTGTTGGATGTTAAAGAGAGAGACTATTAACCGTGAGGTAAGTCCCGATACCAGCAGTAAAACCAAGAAAAGTATAACCAGTCACCTGCACGATAAAGAAGAGAAAACAACTTAACTTTTGTTATCTATATGTTGAACAAGCCAGAGAGATATCTAACTATCTAAATATTACCTTACGGAAGTACCAAAAGAAATCAACTTTCTCCATACCCATGAAGGCTACTCCAGCAGCAGATCCAGTAATAAGCATGGAACCGCCGGTTCCAGCGCAAAGTGAAATGAGTTGCCAGAACTCAGAATCTTGAGGGAACGTTGAGAGATTATACATCCCCATGGTTGCTGCAACCAATGGGACATTGTCTAGGATAGCTGATACCAAACCAATAATAATGGCAATCAACTCAACATTGGGTATATGAGCATAAAGATAGTTTGCAATCACTTTGAGAACCCCAGCCGCATCAAGACTAAAAAAATAGACAACAGTATATATAAGTCTCTTACACAACAAAGATACAAGTTAATGTGGTCGAGTGAAACATTTTTGTGGTTACCTGCTCATAGATAACAAAATTCCAAGGAAAAAGAAAGCTCCTTGTGAATCTATCCGAGATAAAGTATGTGGAAGTTGTAGGTGTTGTCTCTCTAAGTCCCCATAATGGATCACATCAGTTAAAATCCAAATAACTCCAAGTCCCAACAAAATACCCAGGTAAGGAGGCAATCCGGTTAATGACTTAAATATTGGGACAAAAACCAAAGCTCCAAAACCAACTCCACATACAAGGTTTCCTCTTGGAGCAATCTGATCGTAATCTAATAATGGAGTAGGGGGATTATTTAGTTCCACTCCATTTACCTCACTGAAAAAAAATAAAATAAATAATAAAAAATAAATAAAAAGACTGAAAACCACATCAACGTATGCAGTATTGAAACTTTACAAGAAGTTGTAACACGTCGAGGATTCAAGAAGAGTTTATAACCTTGTCAATGACATGAAAGCCAGTGGAACAATAAGAGAAACCGCTGAAGGTAAAAAGAGGTTCTATATATAAAGATAAAAGTAAAATTTATATTATTTGCATATTCAAGGCCTTTTATTAATTTAATCATCTGAATCAAAAAAAAAAAATTGTGAAAAACCTTTATAGTCGAAAATGTTGATATATGGCCATGTATCCATAGCATAGTTGTAGTAACATCACCAATAGGAGTCCAAGCTCCTCCTGCATTTGCTGCTATAACCACAACTGCTCCTAAAAGTCTTGTCATAGGTTATATTGAACATCATTATTGTTTCATATTTTTATTAAGAAAGATAATAATATAACTACACAAAATTGTTGACCAAAAAAAAAAAAAAAAAAAACTACACAAAATAGAGTTTCTCTCTTAAAAACCAATGTCACAAATAGGTGTTTCCTTGATTTACAATAAAGCAGCTTAATGCCTAAAGCCAAATAACAAAAACTAACAAAAATATAAGATTTTCGTACTTTCGGTATTCTGATAAAGGAACCAGTCTTTTCAGTAGAGAAACCATAACAATAGTAGTTGTTAGGTTGTCAAGAACCGAGCTAAGGAAAAAGGTAGCAAAACCAATCTGAAAAGGAAACCATAAAGCTAAAGTCAAGATAATGCGAGAGAAAGAGAGAAGAAGAAAACTCGTATCCTCAAAACATAAAGCTAGGAAACAAAAATATATCAGAAATAGAACAACAATACCATCCATAAAAGTATCTTTGGTTTCCTAGATGGTAGATAATCTGTAACTAGCTTGAATCCTTGATGAGCATCAATTATCTCTACAATAGTCATTGCGCCGAGCAAATAAAACACTATTTGACTAACTTCACTTGTTGCGTGTTGAAACTCTAAAACAACAATTTCTAGAGAAGCCTGCAAACATGTGCTTATCACATTATTGATCACATAAAATGTAGAGCTATTTTGTTTTGAAGCTATACTTCATCAGATCATTTACAATAGAGATGAATCCAAATGAAAAAAAATTACTATGAATTTCTACCCCGATGCTTTGCACAACCCACAAACTCACGGCCATCAAAAGTGCTATTCCGCTTTTATTGAAAGTTAAAGACTTCTCGAAGATGATCAGAACATAACCTATTCCAAACAGCAATACCATAACAATATTTTGTATCATGATGCTGTATGCAAATAGCTATAAAATAATTTTATGAATTATGATGTATGTTTTTCTAGAAATAGTCTTAAAGCCAAGGTTATGAAAGAGAAGTTAATTTTATTCTTAAAAAAAACTTTTCATATTTCTTCACAGATTTTTAGCTCTTAATATTAATATTTATTTAATTAAATAAGAATAGATATTCGAAAACATATTGTGCAGAATCATATTTTATTATAGAAAACTTGATTTTGAGAGTTAATAACTCACAAAACAGTGACATGTGTTAAATTTAGTGATCAGATTTTTTTTAAAAATATAGTTAAAGTAATGTTAGTTTTCCAAATCTGAGATGATAATAGTTTTTATTTTCTTTTCTTTGCTAATTATGTGTTTATTAATGTTTAACTATTTATAATACTAAGTAATTTATAGATCTTATATAATGCACATCTTATTTTTGATTTGCTAATTAATAAACTATATATTTCTTATCCATTAAGATGAAGGTGGATCTAACTAAAATCTGATGTTATTAATTAATGAACTAAATCCGATTTTCTTTTGTAAAACTTAAAAAAAGGAAAAAAAAGAAATTGAACTAGACAATGTTTATATCTTCCTTCATCGTTTCCTTTCTCCTTAAAACGACCCGACCCATTTTTCTTTATTTAATAATTAATTAGTGATCTCATACCTGAAACAACCTAACTCGTCTTTTTAATAATAATAATATAATTAAATAGCTCACAATATTTAATTATAACTCAAACAATAAATCAACAACAAATCAACATGCATAGCGGAAGACAAATCAAACCAACTCCAATTTAATAGAAATAACATATCAATTAAAACTAATAAAAACCATCAACCTAACATGCTTCTAAACCAGGTTCCAACATAAATAACATGACCAATAATACAACTGAGACCCTAGATCATCCTTCTCCACATCGCCATGATTCCACGCTATACATTACCTCTACCACAAACATAATAACATGCGTGAGTATTATCAAAAATATCCAGTGAGGCGATCCTCCAATCTACGAGCTATACACACAAGCTAATCATGAGTACAACCACAAATAACACATAAAAAAGCAGCCATTGAACAGATCACTCAATAAAACATTTACCACACCTACATATCATCACACAAAACAAGTCATACAACCCAATCGTTCAGATAAGCTCATGGTCACGCACTCACCTTATCAATCTGATTCTAACGACAAATACAACCAGTAGAGACTCTCCTACCGCCTGCAACAGCCCAGCAACGCCCTACAACAAGCCACACAACCAACAACAACCTTACAACAAAACTGGACGATAACAACACAAAACTACAGTCTCAAAGACGAAACCCTAAAACTGAAACCAACCGTTAACTTTTGAATCCCTCCGTTGGAAAGCTAGCCCTAGACGTCACGAATCTTCCCACATAATCTCATGTCGACAAAATAACAGACGAGTCCACGATCGCACTTACAATCTCCGCTGGTCTTAGTTCACGTCTAAGACGAAGCACCTCACAAAACTTCAGGTAACTCATCGGTTATTAACTCAAATCTAAATCCGTAAAAAAGATCATCTAGATGAAAGGCTTATGTATAGATCCATGAAATTTCATTACCTTTTCGTATGATTTGCTATGTCGAATCCTTTTCCTCCTAAACCCTAATGATTCTGCTTCCTCCTTAAATCTCCTTCACACCATAATAGGCTTCTATCCTTCTCTCTCTATTTCTTTTTCTCAACATTAGCAATGAAGAACAACCTCTTTTCTATTTCTTCATTTCTTCCTCCATATGGTGTCAACCAACACTCCTTAGAGTTCTCGCGCCTTCCTCGCATTGGTGTCGCCAACACCCTCCTGGGGTCGATTGATAATGTCGAGCATCGTTCTCCTTCAATCTCCATCTTAGATCTATGACTCAATTCATCTCTCACTGGTCCAAGGCATCCACAGGAGCGAAGCCAAGCCACAGAAGACACGAAAAGCACACAAACATTAAATGGAAATCAATCACACAACTCACAGAACACAAAACAGAGAATCACAAGCTAGGATCAGCCATGGTCATGCACTAACATTTCCAACAAGAAGTTTCTGACCAACAACGACGAATCCAACACCACAACAACCCTCCCAACATGTCTGTCGCCTTAGATCTCCACTCCAGGAACAAGTTTCTCCAACAATGGCTTATAAATCCTCAGGAACACTCATATGAACTTATTCACAGAGATTTCTCTTTTTCTCAACTTTCAGAAAAGACAAAACGGCTGAAACCCACACCGACGCGTCGAGTTTTCCTTTTAATCATAAGCCCTAGGGTTCTCCCATTAACCGTATCGAACCGGAGAAATAGAAATAACCTGAGCACAAACTGATAAGTGGTGTCGACCAATACCGAACAGGCCTTAGCCTGCATGTCATAGTGCTGGCTCTTCAACAGGTTTAAGCCCGCATGCCATAATATGTAAAGGAAGTCAAATATTCGTCTCTCGGGTTGCCATCCTCCAGCGTTGTAACGCCCGCAAACCGGATTTCCGGTTCGTGCATCGATCGATGCAACTATAAGCTTGATGGAAACCTAGGGCTCGAGTACTAAGATCAGAAATCAGAGATTTGAAGAGTGTGGGATTGTAGCCAGTGAGTAAGATATCATGCACATAGAGTAACAAGACCAAGGTATCACCATTGCGATGATAAGTGAATAAGGATGGATCAGCCTTACTACACACAAAACCAAATTCAAGAAGATAATAACTGAATTTGTCAAACCAGGCGTGAGGAGCTTGTTTTAAGCCATAGAGAGCCTTCTTCAATTAACAAACATGATTCGGTCTACTAATATCTTCAAACCCAAAGGCTGAACCATGTAGATGCTTTCTTGTAGATCACCATAAAGAAAAGCGTTCTTCACATCTAGTTGTGTGATATTCCAATTATTAGTCGTGGCAACGGTGAGAACAATCTGAATGGTGGAGGTTCGGACGACCAGACTGTAGGTTTCAGTAAAATCCACACCAGCTTCTTGATTGAATCCCTTGGCAACAAACCGAGCCTTCAACTTATTCACTATACCACAAAAAGTCATGGACTCATGATTCACAGTCTCTCTATTTGATGAGGATGTCTTACTAACTTTTTTTTTATGAAGAAAAATATAGAAAATCTTAAACCAATAATATAATAATAAAATTCATTAACAATCTAAGATTCTTATGTTTTACTTGAATAACATAAAACTTTTAATGACTTTATAAAACACTTAATCTAATAACACTACATTTATGAATATTTTAAATAATTTGTCCAAATCCACATAATCTACAACATAATTACAACATATATATATATATATATATATATATATTTTTTGAAGAACATTTTGGGTTCTACACTTTTAATTTTACTTATTTCAAATTTTAGTCCCTACAAAATTGCACTAGAAACAATACGTAAAATATGGTAAATTGATAAAATCAATTTTTTATAGAAACTAATTTATTCTACTTAAATTCCTTATTAATAGCAAATTTCTTTTTTATATATGTGTCCCAAAATAAATAAAAAATAAAAATAGAAAAATCAATCATTAAACTATATACACTGAAAAACAAACAATCAGTTAAATTAAATAATTATATATCAAAAAAACAATAATAGTATTATTTTAAATAAATAAAAAATATTATTCTGATTAATTATACATTATACAAACAGTGATAATTCATAATTTTAGTGTTTTATCCTGATAAAATTATAATACTTTAAGAATAATTGTATCACCGCTTAAATATACAAAATATTAAAAATTAAAAATATATAATTTTATAACTAAACTAAATACCGCTAAAATAAAAAAATTATTACAAATAAAATTAAATAATTGTTCCGTGTGTACCATGTGTTAAATCCTAGTAATCTACATAACTTTAATTAATTTAAGATTTATGGATACTACTGCTTTAGAGAGGTTAACCATATTGGACTAAAACCAAAACCATAAATTAATTTCCAAATCTAGGTTAACTGAAACTGAAATAATGAATCCAATAAAATCGAACTAATCAATGGCTTTGTTTATACGCAATGTCTCAATGGCTTTGTTGTGTTTACGCAATCAGCTATTATATAAAGAAAGACTCTACAAATACCTTCTTCCTTAAGCAGCTGTCTAGGGTTTGCATTTTCTCTCTTTTTATAACCTAGAGACGTTTTTCTCATCTTGTTCATGGACAATAAATCCGCCACCAATGCTGAAGCAGCTCCTTGTGTGATTAATGACACGACGTCGACGCTTAAAGATGATTCGAAGAACCAGAAGAAAGACTTGACGACTGAGAAGAAAATATCTGATGCGATGAAGATAATGGAAGGGTGCTCGTCTTCATAAGATCGAAGAAAAGATGGATCTGTTGATCTCATTGATTAGGTCAAATAATGAAGTTAAAACTGGATCTGTAAAGGCTGCGGCAGAGAGCGTGCCTATGGATGAATCATCTTCTGATGAGGAACCTTTCCAGACTTTATATGATAAAGAGGACTTCATTAACCCTTTTAATCGTGTTTACGGTGGTGGTGATGGTCGTAGTCTTTTTGTTGGTGGTCGTTATTCAGGTGGTCGTTGTGGCGGTCAAGGCTTTTGTGGCTTCTGTTGAGGTTTTGGCGGCGGAGGAGGAAAGGCCTAGTTTCGTAGTTTTGCTATCTAGCTGAGAAGACTATATAACTCCAACGATTAGGAGTAGGAAGCTAATTTCTTAGAAGCAGAGGAAGCTTGTTTTCGTTTTTTTTTTTTTTTCTCTTAAGAGAATGTAAAATTTTATTCAACTCCAAGAAAAAAAAAAAATTATGCATCATGCTTTTGAAATTTAGATATTGGTTTGAGATTCACATCGAATGAGAGCGTATGAATGATGATGATTTTCACCGTACGTGTAGCAAACCATGGCACGAGAGGCTGTCTTATTTTTAGTTTTTTTTTTTTGTCGTTCGTTCAGTTTTTTTTTTCATTCTGTGTTATAGTTGATGTGAGATCGTTTTGTGCTAAGCAAGAATTACTGGAACATTCATATGAACTATGAAGAGAGGAGGACCAAACTTTCAAAGATGTTTCTTTTGTGTCTCGGTTTGAGAAAAAAAGAAAAGCCCGTAAATAAAATTTACATAATCCAGAACTTTATTATAACTTCGTCTTTTTTAACGCATACATACATGAACTGACTCTAAACTAGATAGCACTTGGAACATAGCTATGCATGTGGCTAAGATCAACAAGGTCAAAACCAGAGATAAACTTTAAGGCAAGATGCATATTCAACGAGTTCCTATGCATGATGCATCAGCTAGCTAGTTTCCCTGAACTTGCCTCAAAGTGGAAGACTCATCCGCCTAATGTTTTCTTCAGAAACTTATGCGTATATATAGCTTCTTCATCAGAGCTAAACACTAATAATAAAACACACATTAACATTCCCAAAATCTATTCTTTCTTTAGCAAGTCTAGAAAACTCTATAGAAAACCTTTTCAAACATTTTGAAATCTATTCTTCTATTAAACTTTTTGAAATCTATTCTTTTAAAAACTTTTTGAAAGGCTATAGAAAACTCCCATGCTCCAATATATACATTTCATAGCCCAAATTTTCGTTCCAAAGAGAGACTTCTTTCTTTGTATGAATGTAAACTTGTATTCATAAAAAAAAAACCTTTTTACAATAAATGAATCTTTATTTAAAGTTTAGAATAAATGGCTAAAAGATAAAAACATGTAGAGAAGAGAGACTTCGTTCCTTGATAATTTGCATTTGAGCTTATAAGTTCTAACCATGCTCTTGACATTATTGAAAGATTGCTTACTTTTGTTGGGTTCTAAAAGTAAAAAAATTGGTAAAACAAAAGAATAAATCTTACCAAATCACTCAAAATACTCTCAAATTGAAAGATGAAATCTTACCAAATCATCAATAATTTTTTTTAATTCTTATTTTTAACTCTCTTAAAAATCACCTAGATATCCTCAAAATTAATTCACCTAAATTTAACCAAATATAAACTCCATAATCTTCATTCTAAACATTGAATGAATTTTTACCTAAAGGTTCTGTTCCAGCAAGAAACGAAGTTAGATTTTTACTCCTCTTGAAGAATAAATATGTGACTTTAGGACTGGCTCCTACCCATATACCATCATTGGATGTCACTAGTCTCTAATGTTTGCGACCTCCACGGACACAACCGCATTTGCCAGTTCCCACGTCCTACAACCTTCCACATGTCTTGAAATTTTTGGGTAGGGTTGACAGGCCTTTCCCCTTAAGATCCTTTGGGCCGTGAAGATGTTAACTCCATAATCTTCATTCAAAGTATCTTTACCCGTTCTAGAAGCTGAGACCAAATGAAGCAATAGTGGATAAGTGAAAATGGAGGTAGAGCCAAGCTCAACTCAGAAGTGGTGACAACAGTTGATGCCGGTAGGACAACCCCTTGGCTTGTAGTTGTGGCTTGAGTGGTTACTTAAAATTCAATGGGGAGGTCCCGCAGACCTTGTTGTGAATTCTGTAACTTGCATATGAGTAGTGGGCTAGGCGATGCTTGTCTCATCTATTAGTGATGAGGAAGCAACAACAATATAATTAAGGATGTAGGAGAACATGGTGATTATGAGCAGGAGTAGTATGATCACTAGAATCAACAGAGTGAGACTCCAAAAGCGTTTTTGTTCTATTATCCACGGTGGTGACAGGTGACTTTTGAGGTAGTGAAAATGTGAGATACTGAACAAATAGATCAACAAGGTGGTCGAGTCAGGGATCATTGGAGGGAAGATACATGAAGTAGTAGCAGCTGAATTAATTTGTTTCTTAATGAAACTATATTCATTTGTTTCTTAGAGTTTTTCTTGCTAGAGTTTTAAAGTTCTGAATCCTGATCATATTAATATTACAATTCTTCGTTTAATATGTCAACTTCGCACTATTTATGTGAATGTGAATCATGAACTTGTGAGAAACAGAGGAGTACAAGATGTATATTTTCCAACAAATTTTAAAATCATTGTGACAGGTAAGTTGCTCAGCTGTTACCATTCTCGAATCTTCATGGTTGAATTCAATTCATATCATGCTTACTTAAAGTATAGTTCAAATCTATCACAAAAACAAATCCATCCACAACGACATCGTAAAATACGAAGTCAGAACCAAAATTAAAACTAGACGACCTAACTAGGCACAACAATGCTTTCTTATGACCAACGTTTTTTTTTTTTTTAAGAATTAAATAAACAAAAAGTCCAAAGAGAGGAAAACACCTCTTCACAAACAACCATTCCCACAGGAACATAGTTTAAAGTTCTAAAATACTCAACTCAAATTTTCTATCGTTAGGCGCAATCTTACAAAGAAAGAAAAGCTAATAGCGATCTTAAGAGAAACAAACCACATCAACATTTTATAAATTTACTCATGCATCTCAATTGTTGTTTGTGGTGTGCAGGTTTGTGACGTGGAATCATGACAATGAGGAAGAGAATGATCTATGGTCTCGGTTAATATGTGTTGTGGTTGTGTTTATATGTTGCTGGAACCTTGTATATAAATATGTTAGGTTATTGGATAAAATGGTTAGGAATAGTATTATGCTGGTGTTTATTGGAGTTGATCATGAGTTATGTTTCCGCTGTGGATGTTGATTTGTTAATTATTAATTTATTATTTTGGTTATAATTAAAAATTAATGAGATATTTAATTATATTATTATTATTAAAATAAATGGGTCGTGTTATTTCACAAATAACCAAAAGTGATCTTGAAGAAAGTAACGACCAAGCATCCTGATTCTGAGTCCATTGAACTGCACCCGAGAGGTAAGGTTTCGTAGCATTAAGTTGTAAGAACCATGGACCAGCATGCGGTGTTTTGAGAATCTTTGGCAGCAGAAATAGTTTGATTATCTCCTTACACACACCGTGGAAGAGCATGAGGAACAACTGACATATTTTATAATTATTAGCCAATTTTATAATTTTTCTCTCATTTAAAATTAGTTTATATAATAAGATTTTTGTTGTTTCTCTCACAACCACTACCTCTAACTCTAATAGCTATAAATTCCACATTTAACCATGTACTTTACATTTTTTCTTACCCTCTCTCGTCTAACCACAACGATAATTTTTTTAATTTTTTTTATTTTCACAACCGTTACCACAAGTGCTAAACTTTTATTTTTTTTTTTAATTTCCTCTTTATAGATAGTCAGATTTTGCTTTATATAAAATTTGTACTAGCTTTTTATTTTATTGTATACTTAAATTGAACTATTTGCCATCGTAATTTTCAAATTCAAAGATTTGAACTAGTATCAGTCAATATTAATTATATTTATAAACTTTCAACAAATATTATTTGTCACACCAAATTTTCACTACAGTGTTTAGAAATAAGCTGCCATACTTTAATACCTAGTCTTTATAAAAGATTAACATAGTTTAGTTTAGTAGAAGAATTTAGTAATTAGTTTTTAACTAATTATATATCTGGTAAAAAATTAATATGAAATTTTGAACTCTAAGCCAGCAATTTAATTATATATTCAAATATAATAACCAACACTTCAAAAGTTCAACATTTACAAAATCTTCAATAAACTTTTCAAATCTAACGAAAAGTTTAACGAAATCATTACCTTTGACCATGAAAAAAAAAACTAATTAACTTTAACGAAATCGCTACCTTTTCAAAATTTTCTTATGTTTTCACTTATAAATAAAAGACATTACATTGAATGATAACTACAATTTTATATAACAAAATAAATGTTAATAAGCTTATATTATTATTTTGAACTTCAACATGCATTCTATATTGGATAAAATATATACTAAATCTCTTATTAACTTACAATAATATAAATTAAATAGGCATGAGATTTAGTATAAACTGTATCTTTGTTGTGTAAGAGATTTATATAATTTTTGTAAGACAAATGATTAAAATAATCTTATTCTTAAAACTAGAAAAGGGTTAAGGAAATTAGACAATTAATTCATTTAATATCATAATTAAGAAAATAATACATTAATTATTAATTGTAAATACTCACCTCTATATCTAAACAAATAAATCAAATAAGTGTCTCACATTTTTCGAATTAAAAAAGAAAAGAAAAAAAGGAAATTGAAACTCAAACATTGTTTATATATCTTCTTTCATCCATTTCATTTCTCCTTCTCTCTGTCTTCTGATTATTAATCTTCAACCTCTGATCACTACAAAAAAATAGTATTTTTACTACGCTAAAATTTGTTGCAATAACTCCATATTTTGTTGCAAATTTGAAAATGCAATATTAAGACATATTTTCTATTGTTGCTATTTCAGCAAATTAGTATTTGCTACACATATATTACAAAATATGCAATAAATGGACTTCTTGATATATTGTCGTACTCATGCAACATTACTTTTGTAGTAAATTTGTCGTATAAGTGTAACATATGTTTGCAACTTTCAATTGTTACATATAATTGCCACATAAAAAGTATAGAAAATATTATTACTTTAACATCCGCGAACCAAATTGACGGTTTTGGGGTGGGTGTCCGATCGACACCAAGGGGAGTGTCGATCGACACCAACAATTTCTGGTTCGACCGGTTTGTTTTAAGTCGTAGAAATTAGAATTTGGTTGGATTTGGGAAGCCTAAACCGAGATATATTAGTGAGAAGTCGACTTTGGGGTTTCTGGAAAGTCTCTTTTTGCCGATTCCAGAGATAAACAGACAGAAAAAAGGATTCTTTAATGTTTTAGAGTTTTTTTGGGAGATTCTTGGCCTGCTTTGTGAGATCTGATCTTGTGTAGTGGAGATATGGTGCTAGGAACGAAGGGGAAGCTTTCTAAGAGGTTGGATTCGTCGTTTTTGGTCAAAAAAATCTAGCAAAAGAGGTGAATGCATGACCATGGCTGATCTAAAGCTGAGATTCCTTTTTTTTGTTGTTTTATTTTTGTTTGTGGTGTTTTCTTGCATGCTCTTGGTTGGTTGTGCATCCCTTGAGTGTTTATGGCTTTTGGGGTGAGTTTTGGTCGTATTGGTGGAGTTGTAAAATGGTGATTCGACTTTCGGATTTGAGCAGAACGTGTCTGCGGAGTCGGTTTCAATCGACATTAGGTTGGTTTCGGTCGACACCAAGCAGTTGACAGCGTGGAGACTTGGCGAGTGTCAGTACTAGGGTTTTCGGGTCGAGGTGTCGAGCGACACTGAGAGACAGTGTCGATCGACACCAGGAGTCAGTGTTGGTCGGCACCAACCCTTTCAGCAGGTGGCTCATACTTGTTATCATGGTTTGTTTGTGTTTGTTTAATGTTTATTCAATATTGGTTTCTCAGTTGCTTGTTTGTATAGCCCAGTAAATAGAAGGATTGCCTCACTGAGTATTTGTGATAATACTCACGCATCTCAATTGTTGTTTATGGTGTTCAGGTATGTGATGTGGAATCATGGCAATGAGGAGAAGGATGATCTAGGGTATCGATTGTTATGTTGTTGGAACCTTGTTTAATATTATGCTAGGTTGTTGGATAGAATGATTAGAAATGTTCTTGTATTGATGATATGTTGGAGATTGTTGTTGTTGGTATGTTTCTGCTGTGCATATTGGTTGCTGTTTGTTTAATGATGACTTGTGGGTTGGTTGGTTTAATTAAGTAGTATGGGATGCTTAATTATATAATAAAAAATGTGTCGGGTTGTTACAATTATAAATTTGTAACGAAGTAATATATTACTATATGTGTTGTATTAATGCAACAATATTAATGCAGCAAATTAGTGGTGTAATCACGACGTTCTAATGCAACTATATCTTGTCATAAATAAATGCACCTCATGTTTAATGATGGGATGCCAATTGAATTTTCTCAGAAAAATATTAAAAAATATATGGTTGTGTAGAGGTGGAGTTTTATAATGATTTATAGAAAGAAAATTAAATATATATATATATATATATATATCATTATTATCCTAAAAATGTTAACAATTATCGGTGTAGTTGAGTAGTTTCGATACGAACCAGGAAAACCAGATCAAATTATTTTTCTTATCTTAGTGGTGATTATAGAATCACGTTTGAGTCTACAAATGAAGAAAAATACTTAGGTTCACCTCTAGGGGTAAACGCTTGTATTCACCCCCTCCTCTCTCAACCAATTAGAATCTTCAATCTAATATTTTATTTAAAATAAATTAAAATTAAATTAAAAAGCAAAACAAATTAAGGAAATAGATTTTGTATACTTTTATTTTAAGAAAGTTAAATATTGGCTTGGTTTAGATTTTACAATTAAACGAGGTTATATATCGGTTTGAGTTTATAAATGAGAATTAGGTTTTGATTTTATAATTAAAACGAAATTATATGTTGGTTTGGGTTTACAAATGAGGTGGTTAGGGTTTAGATTTTACAATTAGAACAAAATTATATGTCGGTTTGGGTTTACAAATTAGATGGTTAGGTTTTAGATTTTACAATTAGAACAAAATTATATGTCGGTTTGGGTTTACAAATGAGATAGTTAGGGTTTCGATGTTACAATTAGAACGAAATTATATATCGGTTTGGGTTTACAAATGAGATGGTTAGAGTTTAAATTTTACAATTAGAACGAAATTATATAACGGTTTGGGTATAAAAGAGCGCTTTAAGTTTCTAATTTTATAATAGTGTATACAGATTTTATTTTCTTATTTTATAAGTGGGTGAATAAAGAGGTAGGGTTAACGAATAGGTAGGGTGAATGAAGAACCAAGTATTGTCCACCCTCAAAACATTATTTGTATAATGTGCCAATAAAAATTAGGGGCCAAGCCAATGTCTCTCGAGTGTAACTAATGAAGATAGGTTTCCTATATATGATTGACTCTAGATAAGGAATATCACCTAAAAAAAAGTAGGGAAATACTCAAGGCCACTTAATCTCTTAAGAGAATTTTGCATTCACACCCATTTTCTCCAAAACTATTTACAACTACACATATTTTCTACTACTCATATACTTTTCTCAAGTTTAATTACCTATTACCCCTCACTCCTTCTAACCCCTTATATTCTCTCTCTCCTCTCTCTCTCTCCTCTCTCTCTCTCTCCACATCAGATTTTATTTTCATAATTTAGTAATTAACAAAAAAAATTCCAAAAACAAAATAAGAAAACGATCACAATTTATTTTAAAAAAATCAGATATCTTATTTACCGTAAAAACAATTATTACTTTTTAGTTCCCAAAATATATCAAAACAAATAATATTTATGCTATAAAATCCTAATTACTCTACCGCACTTCTCATGATCTTAGTTAAAAGAGTCCTAAAATCACTCTCAATTAAACAACTCATGAATTTAAATTTTACGTGTTCCACCATATATTTTCACAAAAATATTTTAAATTTATCAGTTACAAATTATTTATTTTCCAAACTTATTAATTACAGTAAAAAGAGCTATTCGTCAAAAACTATTAGAGCTCCGATAAAAATAAAATCACGTTAATTGATATGTTTCTTCTCCAAAAAAAAGACATGTACAATGCTAAAAAAAAGAAATAAAGGTAAAAGAAAGAGCACGTTCTTTCTGTTCTACAAAACAAAAAAAAGAAATCGAAATACACATTTAAGAAAAATTAAAGTAAAAAAAACCAAAAAGAACAAAAGTAACTGCCACTTAACGTCGCATAATTTAACATAATATATTAACGAGAAATTAACAACATATGTTAAGCTATCTGAAAATAATAAACAAGTTACTAATTTTTGTAATTAAAATTTTAAATTTTAACTCCTACACGATGATGAAAAAAATTCTTTCTATGATCTTTGTGCTAACTCCCCTACTATCTATTTATTTCTCCCCACAATAACAATACTATACCTCCAGAATATGAATGAACAAAACACCAATGGTATCCACGCTACCATGTACACATACTTATCATTTGTAGCGATCAAACTAAACTAAATGATATCATAACAGAAGAAAGCATGTGCTCATGTCCAACAAACATATGTCAACAGATTAGGTTTAATGAACATGAGGTCAAAGTTAAGTGGATGGACTTGGATGGAAATCATGAATCTTAATGTATGAATATACTTTGTTATTGCCGCACATTCCAAACTGGTGGTGGAAAAGAGACTAACTTTGGAAAATTTTACTTTGTTTTGAATGAATCCATGGAGACCTATCCATAATTTATTTATCCACTAAACTTTGTTATTTTTCTTTTCGAGTTAAGGTCCGTAACTAATCATCATAAGCTCTTTTTTTTTATGTTCTTTGAGTTTTGGGTAACACATGAACCTTGCAAAGAGATCATATCGTAACATAAGACTGCAATTGATTAACCACTTATCATTGAACAAATGTTCAATGACATATGGATAATGTATAATCTAAAAATTCATAAAAAAATATAGCAATGTGTATCTTAAAATGTAAAAAATATATAATCATAACATATTATATTTAAATAAATAGATAATTTGTTTTATGATAACTATTTAAAGTGTTAATAACAACAAAAAGAGAGAAAGAGAGAAAGAGGAGAGGGGCAGTATTGCCATAAAAAATGACACCTAAACCAAAAAAACTTGAAAAAGTATAGAAATAGTAGAAAGTAGGTGAAAATAAAAAAGATAGAGGTAAAGTAGGTGTGGGTGCAAATCTCCCTAACCATAAACCATTTTTTAGGCCAATTTCAAATATAATTTGATGGTTAAGTTGGTTTAATATGTCTCAAATATGTCTTATGCATCTTTTAAATCGATCCATTTCAATAACATTTCTCCCTCATATATAGTATTTAAATATCTGGCTTTGTATTGTTTTCTATATTTTTTTTATAAATTTTGAACTTTTGTTTGGTCTAAAATTTTAACTTTTCACCAACCGCTTTTGTTCATTGTAAATTTTATTTTTCCTTGTTTGAGCAGTAAATTTCACCCCCAACTTTAAAACAGATACAACAAAGCGTGAGTATTGCCGTTTCAATTATTGGTCACTTTCAGAAAAAAAAAAATCAAAGATGTGAAACAAAAAACCAAATTGAGAATCTTTTGCAAAAATCGAACCTTTAAAACGTGGTTTCATCTCTCTCTCTCTCTCAATCACTGAAGCAGAGAAGCGCAAAGATGTCTTTTGCAGAGTTTACGCCATTGAACGAGAAGTCTCTCGTAGAGTACATAAAAGCAACTCCTGCTCTCTCCTCCAAGATTGGTGGAGCTGCCGATGATGATTTGGTTATCAAAGAAGTTGGAGATGGCAATCTCAATTTCGTTTTCATCGTTGTCGGATCCTCTGGCTCTCTTGTCATCAAACAGGTCTTGTTTTGCTTCTTCTTATTTCATCAATCTAACCATTAATTATAGATTCGTATCTCTTTTGCTTCACCCCAAACAAACCCTGGAAAAATATCTATGGATTAGGAATTTAGGGTTTATCTCTGTCGTCTGCAAATGCCTATCTTTGACCTAATTGTGAAGAGATTGTGATTCAATTTGTCTCCCATATTTTAAGGGTTTTGCTTTACTTTCATCTAGAGGCTAAAATGAACAAGCTTTGACTTCCGAGTTTTGATTTTTCAACAAGTCCTATTTATATATATGTGACAGGCACTTCCATATATTCGCTGTATCGGTGAGTCTTGGCCAATGACGAAAGAAAGAGCTTATTTTGAAGCAACAACTTTGAGAAAGCATGGATCTTTATCACCAGATCATGTTCCTGAAGTCTACCATTTTGACAGAACAATGGCTTTGATCGGAATGAGATACCTCGAGCCTCCTCATATCATTCTCCGCAAAGGACTCATTGCTGGAGTTGAGTATCCGTTCCTTGCTGACCACATGTCTGATTACATGGCCAAATCTCTCTTCTTCACTTCGCTCCTCTATCACGATACCACAGAGCACCGAAGAGCAGGTTCTTAACTCTTTACATATCAAAGTTTTGATGTGGAATTATTACTATTCAACGTTTCTGTGTGGCCTGAAACTGAGTGTGTCTTTTGTATTTGTGTAGTCACTGAATTTTACGGTAATGTGGAGTTATGCCGATTAACGGAGCAAGTTGTGTTTTCGGACCCATATAGAGTTTCCACTTTTAATCGTTGGACTTCACCTTATCTGGATGATGTTGCCAAGGCTGTGCGTGAAGACAGTGCTCTGAAGCTCGAAGTTGCAGAGCTAAAATCCATGTATGTTTTTTTGTCCCATTTCCCTGGGATTTTTTCATTACAACTTGCTGCTATCTCTAAACCACCCCTTGTGTATTCTGTTGTTAGGTTCTGTGAAAGAGCTCAAGCTTTAATACATGGTGATCTTCACACTGGTTCTGTCATGGTTACTCAAGATTCGACACAAGTTATAGATCCGGAGTTTTCATTTTATGGACCGATGGGTTTCGACATTGGAGCTTATCTTGGTAACTTGATACTAGCTTTCTTTGCACAAGATGGACATGCCGCTCAAGGAAATGATCGAAAAGTAAGCATTATATTCAGAATTCTGATTTCCAGTTTTTTTCTATCTTCTCATTGTCTACATGGTTGCAAGCACCTCGGTTTAAACCAACCTAACTCTACAATACAGGAATACAAGAATTGGATCCTGAGAACCATTGAGCAAACTTGGGATCTGTTTCACAAAAGGTTTATTGCGCTATGGGATCAAAACAAAGATGGACCTGGTGAAGCGTACCTTGCAGATATCTATAACGATGCCGAGGTTTTGCAGCTTGTTCAAGAAAACTACATGAAGAATTTGTTGCATGACTCGCTCGGATTCGGAGCTGCAAAGATGATTAGGTGAGAGAATCTTACACCACGAGATTTTGTAGTCGATCATATAAACTCGAAAATGTTGTTGACAGTGTTGTCTTGACATGTTGACAGGAGAATCGTGGGTGTGGCACATGTTGAGGACTTTGAATCGATTGAAGAAGATAAGCAAAGAGCGGTTTGCGAGAGAAGTGCACTCGAGTTTGGGAAGATGCTTCTCAAGGAAAGGAGAAAGTTTAAGTGTATCGGTGAAGTTGTTTCAGCAATTCAACAACAAATCTAAAAAGTTTTTTTGTTTACTTTTGTTCTTCTTCTCAAGTACTTGAAAGTCTTGTTTTGATCTTGGTGGAGTTAATTGCCAAGAAAATTATCAAAATGCAATAATAAAATGGAGTTTTGGAAAAGTAAAATGTAACACAAATTTTTAAATCCTTTGTGCCCCTATACTAAATACTGAATTTCTTGACTTTGATATGTAATTTAGTGGGTTTGTTTATGATGCAATTTGGTAAAATATATAAACAATGAAACTTTAAAGGTCATCTTACTTATTTTTGTATAATTTGGCTTCTACAGTCTACTGGTTTACTGTTTGTGACCACAAATCAGCACCAATACCACGTGCACGGTCCAAGCTAGTGGCACAAGACATAAACCATTGCTTTAAAGCCAAACCTTAGCACAAGACAAACCATTTCGCTTCTTCTATAGTTGGAGACAAACATGAAATAAAAGAACAGTAGTTATAAATCATAATAAGGATCTTGTACCGTTGCATGCAATTAAATTAAATAATCTGATTTAGTTATTCTTTTTGTTTCATCTTTTTATAATTTTTCTTTACGAAACTATAAGTTTTCTTTTGGTTTTATACTTGACTTATAACCATTATGTGAATGTTATTAAATATAACAAGCTTAAATAGGATCTAGAAGATTTATCATCGATCGACCGCACAAGTGTTATCGCTTGAAGAGAGAGGAGGAGAAGCGGGAGAGAAAGAGGGTTTTCTGAGAAGACCAATCCAACGTCGTTTATACATGCATCCTCCGTCAAAACAGAGCATTCGCGGTGGAGTATCTTTTCTGGTGTATTCGAAACCAAAGCTGTCTTCTCCGACGTTTGTTGGATCCATGGACATCACTCATTTCACAGCAGAAGAACATCAGAGAAGTTTTTGATTCCGTCTTCTTCCTCCGTTGTGCCTCTCAGTCTCATACTCTCATCATAGAGCTTGGTCGTGGAACTGACGGAGATAGTAGTATCAATAAATGTCTTTCTTATGTACACTATCAGTCTATCAATATCGGGTAAGTTCTAGAAGTCATTCTGTAATATATAAAGACTATATTAATTCGATGTATAGTCCAAAGGAAGGTCGTTGTAACTCATTTTATATTGTTTGAAATTGGAAATGTTGATGTGATAGATGGTTGGAATAAGCAAGAATCTTGGACATATTTTAATTCGATAATTAAAAGTTTTGCTTCGTTAATTCAATAAAAAAGAATTAGGGGTTTGCCAGCACAGCACAATCATGGTGACATCTTCGTATAACAGAATGATTTACAAAGCTTACAAGCAGTCCAGATGATCTAATCAAGCCACTTACTTTTTAGTTACACTTAAGGGGTATAAAAAATAAAGATTAATGGCTTATTAAAGACGTCCAGACAGATCTAATTATCTCTTAGGTTTAGTTTGTAACTTTGTATCTATTTCCGTAATCCCCATAAGCATACAAAAGAGATGAATCCAATAACTCCTAAAACCAAAGAAAATAGTAGATATTCAATATAAAATTTATGAAAAAGATGGATCGATGAATGACAAGCATTCTATTGGATTGAATAAGCTTCTCTTTAGAATCGATGAATTGAATCTTTTTTTTGGTCCGCAAAATGTCATTTGCTTGCTAGCAATTCTGTTTGCATGCTAACAATTTTTTTCATTTCTCACATTTAAGTTTTTTATCACGAAAATTTATGTAACCAAATATTAATGGATTAATTTGATAGTGTGTCCTAATTTAATAAGTAACTAGGTACTATCCCACGGAAAACAGCGGACTGAATTGTTTTGATGAAAATTTATAATAATTTATTTTGTTATTATGTTATTTATAATTGTTTGTGATTAAAAATTTGTTGCTTATATTATAATTTTTGTATTTTAAAAATGTTTATTGAAAACTTGTCAATAAAACATTTGCATGTAATGAATAAAATTATTTAAACCTATTGTGAAATCTTTGCTAAGTTGTGAAGTAAGTAAAAAGATATAACTAAAATGTAAAAAAAGATCTTATCTATTAGTTTTTTACAAATTAGTTTTGATTCTAACAGATTTTTTTTTCTTTTCTACAATTTATTTTATTTGATGTTTCTCCTATTTTTGTTTTTTAAATTAGAAATATTTATTTAATTAATTATTTAATCTTAATTAAGTTTTTCTAATGGTAATTAAATGTAATTTTTTACGCATTTTAAGGTTAGTTTTATATTTGTACTTTTCAATTAATATAGTAGGATTTGAATCTACACTGAATTATTCAATTATTGGAAAATATCTTAATTAATACACAAAATGAATTTTGTCCTTAATTAAAAATTAAATATTTTAAAAAAACAAACCAATTAATTTATTTTTAAATGAGATACATGTAATTTTAAAATTAATTTCAGATGATAAAAAATTTATTTACTATTGATAACATTAACTATTAACTAAAAACTAATTTATAAAATCAAAATAAGATTAGCTAGAATTTATTTTTTCTGGATTTATGTTAGTTAAAAAATTTAGATAATATTCATTTAAATATAGGATTAAACTTTGTTTAAGTTAGTTACATATTTAATTATAAATATACAAACTAGTAAAATTAAATAATTATGAAATTTTCAGCTCTAACAAATTATTTAAATTTGATTTGATTTTTAAAAATATTTATTTTACTAGCTATTTTAAATCAAATGCCACTTTTAAATATATATAACTCACTAATTTTTGTCATTTTTTTGTTTGAAAAAGTGTAGTTATCAAATAATTATAACATTGAGTGTAATTTTCAAATTTCTTATATAATTTGGTATATTCTTAAAAGTGTCCCAATATTAATAAAATACAAAATATATAATAATAACTTGTGATTATTAATATTATTATGTTTTCTCATTAATCTGTTACAAATACAGAGCTAATGCTGTGAATTAAATATTGAAACAATAGCTTATGTATTTATAATTGTAAAGATATATTTATTGTATAGAGATTTATTTGTATTTATAAAGAAATATTTATGTATTCCTAGAATATCTTAAAATCTTTGACTTTATTTAGTGATTAAAATTTATTTAAGACATACATATACTTAAAGTCAGATTTCTAAATTATACATATAAATTTCTAACCTAAGTATAGTTTTAAATCTTTGAATTTCTATTATGTTAAATATACTATATAAAGACATATACAGTATACTTATAAATATGGACACATATACACTCACATAGATATCAAGAAGAAGAAGAAGAAGAAACTAGTCAAATTAAACAGTTATGAAAATGTCATCGCCTTTGACAATCCTTTTCATTTTTCTATCTTTGATCATGATCAACCATCTCTATGTGGTAAGTTCCACACAATGGTGTATAGCAACTCTGACCGCGACGAATGCGCAGCTACAAGATAATATTAATTTTGCATGTAATCAAGGAGTTGATTGTGGGCCAATCCAACCAGGGGGATCCTGTTTCGTCCCCGATACTCTTGTAAGTCATGCATCGTTTGTGATGAATGCTTATTACCAGAGCCACGGTCGAATCATGAAGGCGTGTAGTTTTAAAAATACAGGCACAATTGCTGCGACAGATCCTAGTTATGGAAGTTGTGTGTATGGATCTTAAAAATATAAAATTGGCTCTGATTTATATGCATGATAGATAACTGAATAAATAAAATCATGATTTTTAAGTTTTCTTAGAATTTTTGTAAAAACAAAACTTTCGAAGTCAAAAAGAATATGTAATAGAAAATGTTTCCCTTACTAGGGGTGTCAATCGGGTTGGCCCGACCCAGCCCGAAACCCGTAAATCTCGCATATATTTAAGTCTGGTCTGGCCTGGCCCGAAATATTTCCGAGCATATATTTCAAAGCTTTATCTTATAGATCAATAATTCAAACTTATAAGTCTTAAAAAGCAGTATTTAAAGATGCACTATAAAATAAATCAATCAAATTTTTTAATAATTCTTCTATATTCACTACAACCAACTTAATTTAAAAGAAAAAGTTAAAAACTAAATACATACCTTAACCAAATAAAAAAATATAATTCATATAAAATATTATAGATAAAAAATTTAAAAGTATTTTGCAAGGTTATTAAGTAAATATGAAAACTAGGATTAGAGTTTTAAACTTTATTTACAATAAATCATTAATCAAATATTGCTATAAAATAATATTGTTAACAAAAAAGTAAAAATATATTTGTTAAAGGGCTTTTCGGGATGGCCCGAACCCGATCGGTCTAAGCCCAAAAAATCCTATATCCCAAACGGGCTGAGTCCGAGCCCAGTATTTTTCAGGGTCGGGCTTTGGCTCTACTTGACTTGATAGTATCAAGTTTATAAAATATTAATAAATAATATATAAAATAGAAGTTTTCGTTTAAAATATTAAAAGTCTAATAATGTATGTGATTGTGAAAACATTTACAAGATACGTATAAGGTTTACAGGTAATATATTTAATTTTGTGTGATAAAAGGTAACATCTATATATTTGATTTTGTGTGAGACTTTGAAAGTGCTCACATTCATCCTCAGAATATTTGGCTACCCTTGATGAAATACCCTTGCCTTTTTTTTTTTAATTTTACTCCATTATCTTTTTTCTCAAAGCTGTTCTGGATACAAAATGAAGAGGGAAGTGCGGTTGTTGAGTTAGGATGGCACATAATTAGTTATCGTTATTAAGAAGTTGGCTCATTTCAATTGGCATAGCTCGAGAGGATTATTTATTACAGAGCTGCATAATGTAGTAGGAAATTCAGTTACTGATAATAGATTCATAATCTTCGGAACTGAAGCCACACTATTGATTGCAGCAACTAATGATTCATCATCTTTATTTCCTACAAGACTTGTAACTTCTTTTCTATACTACAATGTATGCAAAAAATGCTATGTTCTTCGCTTGATTCTTTGTTCGCTACGACTGACAGGATTTGGATGCTCTAGTATTTTAATCTTACTTTGACTTTATAAATTTAATTTTAGTTATTAATTAATATTATCTGTAGTAAATATATTCGTTGTTATTTTGAAATTCTTTTAAAAATTATAAATATCTCATTAAAAAAAATATCTGTCACTACCATAATAAATCATTTATATTTGTTGGAAAGAAGAAGATATATTGATGAAACTTGAAACTTGAAAGTTTTTGTTTGGTCTGTTTCTGATTTAGCTAGTTGTGCCTTGACTATTTAATATTTTAATCTGAATCTTTTTGCAAGAATCAACAATGTTATTGCCACACATATCAATCTTTCTTCTTTATGCATATTAGCATATATATAGAGAGAGAGAACTTATGAGACACCAAGCTTGATGGTGTATATAAGCATTGAAATCAATACTTTTTTGCTTTGGAATCAATAATTGAACATTTTATACAAGCAGTCAAGCACACTTCAAATGTGTCATGATTTTAAAGAATAGGAAAGGGAATTTGTTAATTCTACCACATTTGTTTTAAACCTTTTCAGTTCTACCACAAAGAAAACTCCTTTTCCAATCTACCACATGGGATAGTTAAAATGATGAAACTGCCCTACAGTAATAGTAATAGGTTGGAAATAACACATGAATAAGTAAAAAGAATTTTTGTCCAAAAAAAAAGAATAAGTAAAAAGAATTAATAATAAAAAAAACAAAATTCCCTATTTACTTTGTGGTCAGTTATTTTAGTTTTGCAAACGTAACAAACATATACAAGACATGTTTTTAGTAGACAAGTTTAATTTCATATAACAAATTTAGTGGACAAGAATTCTGATTTATTTTGTGGACAAGAGTTTAGGTGTATGTATGACATGTTGTTAATAAACATATAACTGAAATCCTCCTCAATTGACAAGTACATAAATGTTCTCATTTACTTTGTGAACAAATATTCTCATTTACGTTTATATATATATATATATAGTAGACAAATGTTCTCATTTACTTTGTGAACAAATATTGTGGACAAAATTCTTGTTTACGTTAAAAATAACTTGTCCATAATTATGTCAAAATAACTTGTCCATCACTTACGATGGGAAAATGAGATGAACATGCCTGCAAATCAGACTTGTCTGGTTTATTCCACATGATAGACAACAAATCGGTGGACAAAAATTTTTAGTATACACTATAATTTTAGGAAACAGACGAAGTTAAAAAACATACCCAAAATTGGAGACAAAATATGCAAGAAATGAAACTTTATGGTGGGATTCACAAAGACACACTCTTCCAAAACTGAATATGATGTCCACAAGTTTTGAAAAATATTATGCAAAGCGTTGTCAACTATTTTTTAAAAATAAAATTGACAATAAAACCCCTAATTTTTCAAGAGATGGAAGATGGAAATGAAGAAGATGATAGTGAGTCGCCAGAGTGGAAGAGATAATTGTTTTTCGATTTTCAAATACTACTTTAATTTATTGGTCTGACACAAAACTGAAAAGACAGAGCAATTGTTTTATTTGTTATATCAATGAGAAGACAATGGTTGAAGGAGTTGGTTAGGGATAATATCGTCATTTCAAATAAAGCTTGTGGTAGAATAAGAAAGCTTTTATAGATTGTGGTAGAATAGTTGAAAAGCTTAATCATTTGTGGTATTTTTGTTAAAATTCTCAATAGGAAATTATTTTGTTTATTGATGAGTTTATTATTTTCCAATTAATGATTTAATTAATTACCTTAAAAAGAAGCTGTTCCCATCAGCTCATCACTTCATTTCTTTGCTCATTTCAAACACTCAACCAAAACAAATAAAAAATGAGATAAAAAACCAAAACATCTTCTTCGTCCCCATCTAAAAAAACCCTACTTTCTCAATTTCTATACTTGCTTGCTTCTTCCTTCTTTTCGAGAAACCCAATGTCTCTCTGATCTAGTACGGCAGCAACACTGACTCGACTTCCGACGATTCTTGATCTTTTCCGGCGCCGTTAAGCGACTCCGTTTCCGACATTGTGACATCTTCTGACAAGGTATGTCTCTGTTCTGTTTTTTTTTTTAAAAACTTGGCGTTTACTTCGAGTTTGCTTTGGTTCGCGTAGGTTCTTTTGTGTTATTAGGTCTCGGAGAATCGATTCAGTGAGTCTTATGTTGTATGAGGCTGTCCTTGTGTTTGTGTAGACTTTGGAGTAGCATTTCGAGAAAAACAGAGGTTAAGACGAGTTTGAAAAATCGCTACAGAACCATTTTAGGCACTTAACTTGTAGACCCCTAGCTAGAAATTGTTTATCAAAAAGAGCTAACTTTTTGGGTTGTTTTCCTGTTGGATTTGGTGTAAACTTGTAGATGCGTATGTGAGTTTGAAAAAGGTTTTGTTTTGTAGATGTCTTCTCAACAGAACAACGATGACATGCTTGATGAGGTTCAAGAACCCTCTGACGTGGGAAAGAGATCAACTTATTCTGCTCTTGCTCGAAGATCTAGCAGGGAAAAAACCCAACTTTTAAAACCATGTCTTACCACCTCCATTGAAGGATCTGAGGCTATGGTTCCTAGTCAAAGTGCTTCAGCTCCTTGTTCTCAGTCAAAGGCTCTGTCTATGGGTGTTTCTTTCTATGGTTGGAGATTTGCGAATGAAGATTTCAAGCTTTGGGCTAAGAAGATGTCGGATCTGCACGGACACACTTGGAGAAAAGCTGGGATCTTTGAAGCAATCATGGCATCCACAGCCAGAATCCCTAAATACATAGATCTTGTTCTGGCTATTGCTGAGAAATGGTGTCATGAAACCAAAACGTACGTTTTCCCTTGGGGTGAAGCAACCATAACACTAGAAGACGTTATGGTGCTTCTAGGTTTATCTGTTTTGGGTTTGCCTGTTTTTGCTACTGTGGATAGCTCGGGAGAGATGGTTATGGAGAAGCTAAACAGCGAATGGTTGGCGATTAAACGCAAAGGTCATGTCAGTATTGTAACACAAGTGACATGGATGGAGAGATTCATGAACAGAGACGATGAGTATGAACATGTAGCATTTCTTGTCTTGTGGCTTAGTTATTTCGTTCTGCCATCACGCTTCCCTCATGTCCATAAAGCTGTTTTTCCAATTGCTATTCATCTTTCAAGGGGTACTAGGATTGCTCTTGCTCCTTCTGTTCTTGCACACTTGTATGCTGAGCTAACTCTCTTGAAAAACTACATAAGAGATTTCAAGGAGTCGACTACTACCCTCAAGATTGGTCTGACTGCCTTGTTTAAATTGGTCCAAGTTTGGACATGGGAGAGATTCAGGGAACTACAGCCAAAACCTAATCAGATGCAAAAGGGTGAGCCAAGATTGGCCCGTTGGCATAAGCTGAAACAGGTTACAAGCAATGCAAGGTAGATTCACAACAACTCGAAGACGGTCAGTTTTGAGTTGCGTCCATACACACAAGCTGTGGAATGCTGGGAGTTTCCTCAGTTTTACCCTGAAGAAGCGATGATAGTTCCTGTTGGTCCCAGTCTTGATGATGAATATTTGTCTTTTGCTCGTTGCATCAAGGTGTCTGAGCTTGTTGGCATTGACTGTGTGTAAAACACAGGTTCGATTAGACAATGATAGCCTCACCTTTGCTTCTGAACCGCTTGGTAAAAAGAGTAGACTTGAGGCGGATAACAATGATTCGGAGACTTGTCAAAAGTTTGCTTCGATAAGATATGATGGAGATGAAACCTTACCACCACCAGAAATAGAACAAAGGAACGAAGAGACTGTAAACAAAGCAGCGATGGTTCCAAGCCCATTTAATGAAATCAACTCTTCAGATTCGCCTCTTGGTGCTAATCGAGAAGTAGTAGTTAATATCCTTGTGTCACCACCAGAGACAAGGCAAACCTGTGACGATGAGCTTGATGTACATGGTAGCTTTGCAGAGAAGATGACTATGATTGATGATTGCAGCAAGGAACCGGACCGGTTACTCCAAGAAGATGGTATCATAGCAGGAAAAAAGGCGAGCTCAGATGAGAGGTTGTGCAGTAGTGAAGCTGACAAGGTAGATGATGATGTTGATGATGACAGTTTGATCCAGAAAAAGCTTGCATTAGAGGAGCTAGCATTAAATGCAGACAACAATGATCCAAGCCCTCATCAAAATTTTGCCTCTGGATGCACTAATGGAGATGAAACAAGCAAAGCATATAAGAATAAGGTCCTGATCCCATCTGAGGAGTCAAACACTCACATAGCTGTACGGGAAGGAAGCCAGGGACAGGACTGTCTGTTTGACGTTGATAGTGCTTTCATTAGAAAGAGTGTTCAAGAGCTGAAGGCGCTGACATTGTCAATAGAGAAGCGTATTATTAAGGCACAACAAAATGTGGCATGGTTAAAAGAAAGGAGAGCCGAAAAACAGAGAAAGATCGCAGAAGATAGTTTGATCTAGGCGTGTTGGAGGTTGTTTTGGGGCAGTCACATGCAAGTAGAATATCAAATGATCATTTCTCACATGTGTTAGATTTTTTGGTTTAGTATCTTTTGAAGACTTGTTTGCTTTCAAGTGTTCCATTTGTATTTTTTGAACTCAGTTTGTATGTTTTATTCAATTTAGAAAGCCATTGAAAGCCTTAACCTTTTCGATGCAAAATTGCAAAACAAATAAAACAATGTGGAACAACCACATCCTGACAAGTGGAGCATTAATTCCACGGAAGGATCATCAACAGCGATGTGCGTATCAGATCACACGTCGTGGCAACTAACAGAGGTCACACTCGAGAGGTTTGTGGTCTCAAGTGGTCAGGATCTGGTGAGAGACTAGCTAGTACTGGTGGCGACGACATTGTTGTACACATGTGAGATCGTTTCTTTCAAATGTTTCAGCCTGACTTCTTTCAGAGATTGCTATAGCAGAGGTAATAACCCATCATCTTGCCACCTATTCTCTGCCGTGCTCTTACCTCTTTGTTTTGTTCATCTGCTGTTATAGGTGTTGTGCTTGACGACTTTGGCCTGGATATCATATTTAACAAGCTCAAGGAGAATTTTTTTTCTTTCCTCCTCCATGCAAAGGCAAGTCAATATTTGACATTAAATGCTTTCAAACGACTTTTATTGGTTAAGCAGATCTAATGAAATACAGTAACACTAAAACTTCACTCTCCTGTTTTGCAGTATTCTTCCCCTGAAGTGTGTGGAGCAATGTTTGACTCTCACCACGGATTTGTATGCTGACTTGGGTAAGTCCCCTTGGTTTTCTGCTATTACGTTGCAACAATGATTCTGCAAAATTCTCACATGACCATACGATATTTCTTGAAATGTAAACATATTTTGTGATACTTAGAGAAAATTAGAGAAAACCAGAGTGAAGTCTTTTTTTTCATAGCAAATAAGTTGATTTTTATTTTAATAACACACCAGAAAAGTAACGACAGAACAAAATTATAACGATTTTTCAAATATGTGTACCGAACGTAACTCGGATCGTCTCATAGTTAAAAGTTTACTTTATGACCTTTATGTTCAAATTTATGGTTATTATTAACCAATTGGTTTAATGGATATGCCGCCGTGTGGTGTTGGTTGACTCAGAAGTTTTTACTGATACCACAATCCAAAAAAAAAATGATATAATAGAGGCTCCAAAATTTGTAATGATATTGATAAATAAAACTAAAGATATTATAAATTAATACAACAATATTGCATGTAATCAGGGCCGGTCGAACAAAAATGATGTTCCAAAACGGATAATTTTTCTTGAGCATTTTGTAATTTACGGTATTAAAAATCACATATTTTTAATTAAAAAAATCCTACCAAAAAACAAATAATAAAGTAGTAAATCTTTAAAAAAACAAAAAAAACTACTTAATAACCGTCTGCAGCTTGATACCAAATTTCAAATGTAAACGGTATAATTTCTGATTAATTATAATTCCAATCTCAAACGGTCATTGGAACGGTCCTCCCGTTATAATCTGCACATCAACCGACTCAAAAAAAAAGCTTTCTCTCTAAAAATTAGGGTTTGCGATATCACGATCATTGAATCGAGAGATTGAATCGAGAGACCAGTTCAAATCTAGAGGTCAAAATTGAGACCAAATTTTTTGATAAATTTGGTCGATTAATGTCCTAAAACCGACCGATTAATTTCTTCAAGTAGATGGTGTTAAAGATGAAATCTTACCAAATCATCAACAATTTTTTAATTCTTATTTTAAAATCTCATTAAAATCACCTAGATATCCTGAAATTAAATTAATTCACCTAAATTTCACCAAATATTATAGATCCGCATACAATCTTCTTAAATTCCTAATCCAATACATCCCTTTATATTGAAGTATCTCCAAAAAAAAACACATATATAGGTGTGAAGTTTTTAATCATTGATTGTGAGTAAAAGTGGATGTAAAAATCTACTCAAATCCTTTCACAACTTTCTCAAAAAGAAAATATATTTTGATTTACAATGAATTTGTTTTAGTTTTACAAATTGTTGATTCAATAACATGAGATTTTAAGTGACTTCAATCAGTTTCATATAATTTTATGTTCAATAACATAAGATTTGGCATTTAAAAACTACTAGTTGTTTAACATGGAGTTTTAAAACAGCCACCAAATATTTTAAAATTATATATCAAATACACCCCTAAAACATTATTTGTATAATGGGCCAATAAAGAATGGAAAAAATGTCAAAAAAATCACCAACTTTCAAATTTAGGATATTTGAATCACCAATTTTCAAAATGTCATTTCGAACCCACCACCTCAACAATATAACAACTATACACTACCAACTAGTCCAAATATTTTATTGCTAATTCATCAACAAAAACAATTATATACTTTAAATACTCGTATAAATATTGATGAAAATGGTGAGATCTTGGATATATATGTCTTAATTTTTTTATTTTAGATAATATTAGGTATTTTAATTTGTGCAATTAGATTACATGGCAAATTTTGATTGGTAATTAAGAGTGAGTGAATAAGAGCTAGGGAATATTTTTTAATATGCTATTATTTATATTGATTCAAATAACATTAGCATGCATGTAATTGACTTTTAAATGCAATGGAAAGTGGAAATTACCAAACAATATTCCATCTTTTAATCTACAAATCTGTTACCAGAATGTAGTTGCAAAGAGAATCAAATTACTCCATTTTTTTGATTTGTTCAAATATCAAAAAAGAAATAAATGAGTTGACATTTTGTATATTACTAGCTGGAATAATAATATTGGTAGTTTTTGATGTAAGAAAAGGAAAACAAATGCCTAAAACAAGTCGCAGTCCGGTGAGGAGACAAAATCTCCCCAAGTCTGGTGATATATCCAGCTTATCAAACTCTTATTTGGCTCTTAGTCAGGACGATCCGGATGAGGAAGGTGAGGAGGAGGTCCCTCAGCTGACTAAGAAAACAATGGGGGATGCGAAGGTTGATTTGGAGGACTCCTCCACTGTGGGAGGTGAATCTGTTGTGGATGGGAAGGGGACTATGGGGAATACCTCTAAGCTCTCTAACCCATTGGTGGATCCTCCTCTACGTCCGGTTTTTCCGAGAGACTCAAAGACAACACACAAAGTAATTCTCAACTCTTCTGCTCGAAATCAGAGTAAGAAGGGTTACCGTAAACGTTGATTATGTCAGGATTCTTTTGGAATGTCCGGGGTCTAAATAAATCAACTAAGCATTCCATTATAAGGAATTGGGTGGAGGAGAATAAGTTTCAGTTTGTGTGCCTTCTAGAAACCAGAGTGCAAGAGAGAAAGGTTTCTAGGTTGGGAAGGAAGATGTTTAAGAATTGGTCAATACTTACGAATTACGAGTTTAATTCGCGTGGTCGTATTTGGGTGATGTGGAGGAGTGATGTCTTGGTGACTCCATTCTATAAGAGTGAGCAGCTTATCACTTGCTCGGTAAAGCTACCAGACTAGACAGAGGAGTTCTTCTGTTCTTTTGTCTATGCGTCTAATACTGTGGCGGATAGGAAGGTGTTATGGGGTGAGCTTCGTGATCATGTTGACTCTCCTCTTATTCGTAATAAGCCGTGGTTACTAATGGGTGATTTTAATGAGACACTTGATATCTTGGAGCATTCACAAATGGTAGATCATCCCATGGTTACTTCAGGGATGCGAGACTTTCAGGGACTGGTAAACTATGGTTCTATCTCTGATATAGCAGCGCATGGTCCACTGTATACTTGGTGCAATAAACGTCAAACAAGTCTCATCTCAAAGAAGCTGGACAGAGCTATGGTAAATGATGTGTGGAGGCAATCTTTCTCTAACTCCTACTGTACTTTCGAGTCAGGCGGATGTTCTGATCACCTCCGTTGTCGGGTCCAACTAAACGTTGAGGTGTTGGTTTCTGCTTGCAGTCATAAGCCCTTCAAATTCGTTAATGTGATAACAAAGTTAGAAGAGTTTCAACCTCTCCATGAAGAGTTTTGGAGAGACACTTCTCCGCTCCATATGTCCACTTCTACAATGTTTCGTTTCTCCAAGAAGTTGAAGGCGTTGAAACCACTTCTGCGAAGGTTGGCTAAAGACAGAATGGGAAATCTGGTCAAGCAGACGAAGGTAGCTCATGAGGACCTTTGTCAAAAACAGGAACAAAATATGATGCATCCCTCACCTGCAGCCATGGAAGCATAAACTGCAGCATATAACCGATGGGAGTGGATCTTAGGGGTTAGAGGAACAGTACTTAAAGCAGAAATCCAAACTATTTTGGTTGCAGATAGGTGATAAGAATAATAAAACTTTTCACAGGGCTGCTACATTACGGGAGGCGAACAATTCGATTCGAGAGATCAAACTACCTGATGGGTCTGTGACTAAGAAAACAAAGGAGATTAAAGCTGAGGCAAAGCGTTTTTTTCGGAAATTCTTACAGTTCCTCCCATCTGATTATGAGGAGGTTACCCCGAGTTTTCTAGAAGGGTTGTTATCGTACCGTTGTTCCACTGCGGATAAAACCTTGCTCTCTCGGTCTGTCACTGCCGACGAGGTCAAGAGTGCCCTGTTTGCTATGCCAAGTGACCAGTCTCCGGGTCCTGATGGTTTTACTTGTGAGTTTTATAAGTCTGCATGGAGCATTTTAGGGAGTGAATTTGTGTTATATGTGCAATCCTTCTTTGAAAAAGTTTTTTTGCCAAAGGGAGTCAACTCAACAATCCTCGCTCTTATACCAAAGAAGCTGGAGGCCATTGAAATGAAGGATTATCGTCTAATCTCTTGCTGCAATGTTTTGTATAAGGTTATCTCCAAAATCTTAGCAAACAGGCTGAAATGCGTGTTGCCAAAATTCATTGCCGCCAACCAATCTGCTTTTGTTCAAGATCGTTTGCTTATCGAGAATGTTCTCCTAGCTACTGAGCTTGTGAAGGATTATCACAAAGACTCTCTTTCCAGCTGTTGTGCCATTAAAATCGACATCTCCAAAGCATTTGATTTGGTCCAATGGTCCTTTCTACGTCATGTTCTCACGGTTATGGACTTCCCTCAGGAGTTTGTTCACTGGATCATGCTTTGTGTTACGATTGCTTCATTTTCTGTGCAAGTTAATAGTGACTTGGTTTGTTACTTTCAGAGCTCTCGTGGGTTGCGGCAGGGATGCTCTCTATCTCCTTATCTTTTTGTCATCTCCATGGATGTCCTCTAAAAAATGTTGGACAAATCAGCAGGTCAACAAAAGTTTGGATACCACCCTAGATGTAAGAACATTGGTCTCAGTCATCTCAGCTTTGCAGATGATTTAATGCTTCTTTCAGATGGTAGAGTACGCTCTATCGAAGGGTTGATGAGTGTTTTCGATGAGTTTGGAAAATGTTCAGGATCGAAAATCAGTATGGAGAAGTCCACAATTTATTTGGCCGGTGTCACTGACACGGTTACTCAGGCGATTGTTGAACGGTTTCCCCTCGGTGTGGGTACTCTCCCGGTCCGGTACCTTAGTCTTCCTCTGGTTACCAAAAGGTTATCTGCGGCAGACTATCTTCCACTCATTTCTCATGTTAAAAAGAAAATCGGTTCTTGGACGGCAAGATATCTTTCTTATGCGGGGAGACTGACCCTTATAAGCTCTGTTCTCTGGAGTATTTGTAGCTTTTGGATGTCTGCTTATCGGTTACCTCAGGAATGTCTGAACGAGGTTGATAAGTTATGCTATGTGTATCTCTGGTCCGGCTCTGATATGACCTCAACTAAAGCTAAGGTGGCGTGGGAATCTATTTGTAAACCGAAACAAGAGGGTGGTATGGGACTGAGATCCCTCAGAGAAACAAATGATGTGTGCTGTCTGAAATTGCTCTGGTGGATCATCTCTGGAGGAGACTCTTTGTGGGTTCGATGGGTGAGAACATATCTCCTTAAGCGGGAAAAAGTTTGGGGACTGAAGGAAAATAATCAATCTGGTTCATGGATGTGGAGGAAAATCCTTAAATGCAGAGAAGTTGCTCAACTCTTATGTCGAGTGGATGTTCATGATGGTGCCGATACTTCTTTTTGGTATGATAACTGGTCAAGTATGAGCCGTTTAATGGACATTGCAGGAGATCGAGGTTGTATTAATATGGGGATTAGCCGTACAGCCACATTTCTCGAGGCATGGACTACGCGTCGCCGGCGAAGGCACCGTGTCGATTACCTCAACGAAATGGAGGAGGTGTTGGAAAATCAGTGGACTAACCGAAAGACTGGTAAAGATGTAGCACTATGGAGGGGAAAAAGGTAGGAGTATCTAAATTGTTTCTCTACTAGAGAGACTTGGCAAAATATTCGTCAGACTTCGAACTCTGTTTCTTGGCACACCGCGGTCTGGTTTACTCACGCCACTCCTAAATACTCTTTCACCGTCTGGCTCGCTGTTCAGAATCGCCTTTCTACAGGCGACCATATGCTGATTTGGAACAGCGGTGTCGATGCAACATGTGTGCTCTGCAACACTGCTGTTGAAACAAGAGATCATATTTTTTTCTCCTGTGCTTACTCGGCAGAGGTCTGGAAAGGACTTGCTTCTCACATTTATAAGGCACACTTCTCAATGGATTGGCCGACCATTATTGCTTACGTCTCTTCTCATGGACTCAGACGCGTTGATGCTTTTTTAGAAAGATATACTCTGCAGATTTTGGTGCACACACTGTGGAGAGAAAGGAATGATCGTCGCCATGGGTCATCTCCAATAACTCCAGCTCAACTCATTGTTTGGACGGATCGCCAGATCATAAATCAATTGCTAGCAATCCAACTCCTTGGGGATCAACGGTACAAGGAAGGACTGATTACCTGGCTTGCTACTCGCCTAATATGATCCACTTTTAATTCTTACGGTTTAAGCATTGTAAACATGTTTTCATCAAACTCTCGATAACACTGATGAACTTGATGTAAAAACGATTTTCTTTGAATCTAATTTAACATTATTTTCAAAAAAAAACAAATACCTAGTAGTAACACACATTTGATTGTTTCTTTTGGGAAAATGGACACATCTTTCATTGCTTATGAATGGGATAAGTGTGGGTTAATCAAGTGTAAAAGTAAGATCGTCAAGACATTTTCTTTTAGTCAGGGTTTATTAAGGTTTACGAGTCAAAGACCATTCGAGTGTAATTGAGTAACATCGTTTTAAGAATCGGTGAATCACACATGCACTGTTGCACACTAATGTCCCTACTGATTAATTTGGCTTTTGGGGAGACATGTCGTGATGAATATATTTTATAGCAATAGTTTTGTTGGACCAAAAGGTTATATATGTTGTTAAAATACGAATCATAACTTAGCTGTAACCACTTTTATAACAATGGAAATAATAAGTTAATGTGTTTTTTATTATTATTTTTAATTGGTTAAAAGAAGAAGGTTGTGTGTGTGTGTGTGTGTTTTCTTTTGTTTATCGGCTCTATTGACCGTTAGAAGCGAGAAGCTCAAAGATATTCACGTGGTATCTAGTTTAAGTTTAGTTTAATCACATGTTTCAAAGTGATTAAACTATCAATCACATTGGCCAACTATAATTTATTAACCTACCTTCTTGTTTTATAACCTATTACCTATACTAGGTTAAAACCCGTACTATCCGACGGGGTACTTCTCATAAATTGTATTTCAAACTAAGCAAGTAAACAATTTTTTGGTGTTTCAAACTCTAACACTTAAAAAATTTAGCTTATATAGAGAAGCAAAATGATTAGTGGCTCTATTGTAGAGTTTATAAGAAACTGTTTTAAGTAGCATTTTTTCCCTTATATTTCAGTTGTAGATTGATATAAGATACTAAAATAAATAATTTAAATATAGAATTAAGTTTCAACATATAACCGATAGTAGCAGAAGTAAAACCTGCTCGTTCTTCTTTGACACTATAAGTGTATAACTCTCATGACTCATCCACACCCAATTGAAGCTGAAATTGAAAAGAGATCAATCCAAAATTAACCAATTTAATATTTTGTCAGTTTTAGTTCCTAAAAAATTACAAATTAGATTCATTAAAGCACAACACTACTTCACTAAAATTTAGCGACTATACGCCTATGGTCATCTTTATACAGTAATTATGTATTTATACAGATTTATACAAATTACTATATTATTTTGATAATAATAATTTTTTAATTAATTTAATCAATTTTCAATATATATTACTAAATTATGAATAATGATTTTTTTGGAATGAAGTGATATAAAAAATTAAAACACTATATTTATTATTAAGAAACCATGATTTGGAAAAAAACTGTATTACACAAAATAAGAATACATCATCCTCCTAACAAAACATAATTATATAAAAAAAAAAGTAACTGAGAAGGACACACATATTCTTTACGTTGGAGGTTACTCTGTTCAGGAGCCTAAGCTTGAGCTATTTGGAAATCCAAGAAGTATTGTGAATCTTCAATAGGAGGCTTATCTAGTAAGAACAACAAGAGATTTGTTATGTTTATTGGTTTCAAACATACCTAAGTTCAATTTATTTGATAGAAACTAACATTCCAAGTAAAGTTCGCAAAAGTCAAATGTCGTAGACCAGGCACACTCTCGAGCAGAGAAACAATAGGAGTAAAAGTCATGTTGATAATGTCTGGAGCTGCTGGTACTGTCTCAGCCCATCGAGCATGGCTTTGCTATAGATCGTCGCCTCCTCTTCGCCTAAATATTACTGTGATATCCTACATGAGAGAGCTTTTCAGCTAAAATCTTCGATTATCATAGTTAGAGGGAATGAATTTCGTTAACCAGAGTAATCTCTTTGTGGCATGTGACGTCGTACTAACCTTGTCTTTGTATTTTAGGGGGCCGGTAATAGATTGACTCTCTGCTTCATGAAACCTGTGCTCCATCATGTCATTCACGTAGTTTTTGATTTCTTATACTGGTAAAGGATAAGACTGATGTTGTCTAATGTAAACTACGTCTCTTCCACCAATGGTCACCGAAGTTACAAAATATGTGCCGTAATTTTCAATAAAGCTGTACCAAATGAGTAAACAAGTGGAGAAACCACATAAGAATTATAAAATGTCATCAAGAATCACATCAAGTGTAGCTTTCATGAATTTAAAACTGCAGAAAGAGGAAAAGTTATCCGAATAATCTTTTATTGAATACAACACTCAACAAAGCTTGTTCTTCACCATAACTTTTAATGTCTTTTCTTTCATTTGGCCACAGAAACTATGTGTTCGGTCAAGAAAACAAGAGAAAACTGACTGACTCTAAATTAGTTCTTAAACATTCCACCGGTGTGAACATTAAGAGATTATAAACAGCTAGACCAGAGAGACCAGAACATACAAAACAGCAGAAAACATTGTGTATTAAAAGAGAGGAATATACCTAGCTAAGGAAGCGGGATCCCTTGAGGAAGGAACAGCGCGTCTGATCTCGTTGTGCAAAACCAATGTAAGCTTTGCCAATTTGACTTCATAAAGCGGAATAAAATATCCAAAGATTTTGTGGATGCTTCATTCGACTTGCCAAGAACCCGTGTAATTGAACATCGCGTTTAAAGCATCATAGTGGTATGTTCCCTTTTGCACTTGCTCTCTCATTAAAATATTTTGCCACTCGATATGGCTACTAACATTGAATTAGACCTACTTATAATATTTATGAGATTTGATTTGATTGGCTTTACTAATACTGACACTAATTCATTTCGCACATTAGAAAGTGATGATACTGCAGCCATAAGAACTGGAAAAAAATGCCAATAGATACATTCTATGATTATAATCACAAGAAATCACCATTATACCTTTGTGCAATAATACTTTCTAAATGTTCAAAGAGAAACATGAATCAATATATATGGTCTACTCAAACCAAACAACTGCATACCTTCTTCAATTGCATAAAGAAACCGACTTAGAAGCTCCTGCAGTTTGTTGGTTAAGCTTCTAGAAAGTTCTAGAATAGATATCCTAAAAGGAATTAGGAATCTAGTTAGGAAAAGAAAAAGTTGTAATCCTAAACTAAAAAGGAAGTTAGGGTGTTTTAGAAAAGGAAGTATAGAACCATATAAATAGAGATTATAAGAAGGATGTATGATCATAAGAGAAAAACAGAGCTTGTGTTTAGTTTTGAGAAGATTTTCTAAACATTAATAACGGAAGGATTCTTTATTCAAGCTTAAGGTTTTGTGGTTTTGTGCTTTTGATTCTTTATTTGGTAAGAGGAGAAACTCAGCCTGACTTCTCACATTGATAAATTCGTGATCATGTTGTTGTTCAGGATCCCTCTAGTCCAACTTCTTGACAATAAACAACTGTAAAAGACAAGATTAAGGATAAAATATTCAGAACGAAAGCAAAGTTTTATTCTGTGAGTTTTTAAGCTTTCACCTCAAAACTACTATGATCAATAGAAATCCTTAAGAGAGTAGAACATTAGAATTAAGGGATGCGAAATCAATTGCCAAACTTACTCAATAGCCGAGGAGTATGATATCCCGCTACAGTTCTTTCTACTGTTCTGCTTTGGTTATGAATCTAGGGTTCTGTTCTGTGAGTTTTGTTTTTGAATCAATCGCCACATTTACTTAATTGTCGAGGAGAAGTTCGAAGAAATCAAACAAAAATCAAGATCGAAATCAGAAAACCAAAGAGAATAGAACAATATAATTAAGGGATGTGAAATCAATCGCCGAACTTACTCAATCGCCGAGGAGAAGTTCGGAGAAATCAAACAAAAATCAAGATCGAAATCAGAAAACCATACTGAGTTACTCGATCGTGGTATACAAAACCATTGCAAAAAAGACATGTAAGCAACAATTGTGCTGCATACTTTTGTGATTCTAGGTTTGGTTTTGGTGTCACATGTGATCCGCTGATCCTCCGGAGCTCTCAGGATTTCATTCACCTAGCTAGCTTCGAAAAACTATCGCGGTGGTTCACGGTTGCAACTTCTCCGCTTGCGTTATAAAGAATGGACATGACCTAACATAAAACCATTGCAAAAAAGACATGTAAGCAACAATTGTGCTGATCTGTATTAATTGTTTTAATTTGATAGGTTAGTCATTTTAAATGATGTGTTAGTTTCTGCTTCAATACAAAAGCTGATGTGTTAGTTTCTGCTTCAATACAAAAGCTGATGTGTGAGACAAGGAAAGCAACACATTCTTCTTTTATTGTATTGATAACTTCGATTTTATCACTGGATTAATTGAACTTTAACTTTGTTGTGTAATTTATCGATATATTGATATCTTGTATATTACTATATTGATTAATACTCCCAAGTCACTATATACCATATACATATTTTATCCTTCATTACTTGACAGGAAGGATTGACTATAAGATGATATGATTGGTCTCATTAAACAACGTTTGTCTACGTATCTTTAATGAAAAGGAAAGTTTGTTTGATGATAGTGATGAGATTTAGGGTCCGAATGGTGACCGCGATTTTGGTTGTACAAGGAAAGCGGGTTTAGAGTGCGGTACGTATCAACTGCGGTACATGCGGTTTGCGGGACAAGTGCGGTTTATACAAAATAAACGGTACAAAATGATATTTGATTGGTGAAAAAACTATTTGCGGTTCAGGATTAATTGTGTGATTGGTAAAAAAAGGAAAAGCGGTGCGGATTACATATATTATAAATAAATTTATTAATAATTAGTATGCTTGTATATTATTGTACGTTATGAATTAATAATAAAAATAATTGTATTTATAAACCTTAAATACTATAGTTGATCAAAAAGTAAATTTTTTTTTGACATATTGATAAAAAGCTCAACCATAAAAGATGCAATTTTAAAAAATAATTATCGAGTACTTTGATTTTCCCATACCATATTTGCGTCATAACTTCTCCATCTACTATATCTGTTGCATCTATGTCACTTGTATCATGTTCAAAATTTCGGTTGTTATTTGTCTCGGTCATTACATCTGCAAAATCTGCATCCGAGAAATTTGAAATCCTGATGAAATTATATAGTCCCACTGTAGCCATTACCACTCTTTTCTGAATTTGAACATTATATCTAGGAAAAATTTATTGAAACATTACTAACTAAATAAATACAATTTTAAAAATTTGTAATTTTGTAATAACAATAATAATTTAACTACAAAATATATTACCTTTAGGATAATAATAGTTGCTAATTGCTATCTTGTGAGGATTTCATATTTTTTTATTAATAACTAGTATACTTATATATTTTTATTTATTTTTATTAATAAATAAATAATTTATTTTTGTATATATTTAATATAAAGTATAATTGTAATGTATTTTTCATAGATTTTGTACAAAATATATTTTACATAAGTAAACATAATTGTATAAAACCTAATAAATTCAATAATTTTTTTTTATAGATTATTTAAATTACTGTTTAGATGTGTTACTCAAAAAATTATATCTTACTTGGATTTGTATATTTTGCCTACTATAGTACTATTTGTATGAATAAATTAGTAAATGTTTTTTAATTGTTATTAAATTAAAATTTTATTACAATATATAATAAATTCCATGTACTAAAAACAATATTTTTAAATAATAATGGATACTTGAATGAAAAAAGAAAAAAAAATAGTTAAACAAGTTTAATTATAAAAACTACTTGAGAGAGAAGTTATTTTTATTTCTTTTATTTATACTTGTTTTATTTGGATAAAATAACATCTATTTATAATAAGAAAAAAGGATATATTGGCGTTTTTTTGTAAAACCGCTGCATAAATGATGTGTTTGTTTGAAAATGTGGTTTTAGGCTATTATCCAAAAGATAAAACCGCGTATGGTTTTTTTTTTCTTGGCAAAAAATGCAACTCATACAAAAAATACTGATTGGGGTAAAAGGTGCGGTTTTCTATAAAACGCATTGAAATCCGCCTTTGAACTTTCACCAATCACAGTCTTAGTTCACGAGATAGATAACTCAATAAAAAAAACAACAATGAGTTAAATGATATAAATAGTCATACTCATAGAGTTAGTATAAAGTATAAACATTGACACATTCTAGTAGCGTAACGGCGTTGTATCAAAAGTTTAACTCTTCATCTAATTTTAGGAGAAACGAATTAATTATTTTTGAAGGTTGCGGCAAATTGATGCTAAATGTCAATTGTCAAATGAATTGAATTATTTCTTCTTCTTTTTTTTTTGGTATGAATTGAAAGAAATTTAATGGTATTATAAAAAGCAAAAAGCGATGGAGAAGGAGACGACGGATCTAGGTTTCTGAATGATTTGTAGCGTGCTTACGTCGGATTGTTATCGGGTTTTTGTGGTTCTCTGGGTCTCTGATTCGCCTTCTCTATCTTGTCTCGTTTGGCGATATGGTTTTAATTTGGTATCTTGGGTTTCTTTGGGTAAGCGGATTCGGGATCAGGAGATACTGATGTGTGTAGAATTTCACTCCAAATCTTTTACCTGAAAAGACTACACAACGACTGAAAGTGCACAGTTAATCAGTGTAGTATTTTAGGATCGATCCCACAGAGAGTAATAGCAAACACAAATTGAATTATAAGAGAAAGAACTATGGCTAACACTGAATGAGAGATTGGGGTTTTGGTTTTCCTAATAACTATTGCAAATAAATAAAAACGGTTTAAAACTATAAGACTAAGGCATTGGGCGTTCTGGGAGTCATCTCAGGGTTTTCATGGTTCTAAGCAATATTAAGTGTAAGATCTAACAAGTAAATACTAATTTTCTTTCTAGGTTCTCAACTACGAAACACTAATGAACTAACAAGCTATTCTCATAGAATGAAAGTCTAAAGTCTTCACACTCCGTTACTCAACTTTCGCAGGCAACAACGCATGTCAACCAGCTAGTTAAACAAGTTCGATACATTCACCAAACTTTGTAACTCAACTTACGCAGGTTACAGGCAAGGTTTCGGTATAACACTAGTTCGGAGAAGTAGGATAACGCGGTTAGCGCTCCTGTTCTCTAGATCAGTACTTGGTGATCTATCCAAGCATAAGCATTAAGATAAAGATGTCCCAAAAGAACTCTATAATAAACCCGAAAATAAGATCTAACAACCTAATTGAAGCGAACCTATGAATTCCCCTTGAATCACCCCATATAACCCAACAAAGTAAACTACTCGCTCATGATGCAAAGAGACAACATTGATATTATAAAGTATAGCATCAAAAGTGAATCAATAAACAAAAGGGGGTTCAAAGTAAACTTCTCTATTCGTCACAAAAGTAACTTGATCCCAAAGCAAAGATAGTATGAAGTAACTAGAAAGAGTAGAAAGAGAGATTTGGTGTCTTCGGCGATGGCTTCTAAGAGGAGGTGAGAGAGAACGAGCTTCGACGGCGGTAAAGGAGTCTCTGGTCGTCTCTAGGTCGGCTGCTGGTGGCGTGGATGAAGAACTTAGACTCACAAAGGAAGCACACCTCAAAACCCTAGGTCTTAAGAGTATTTATAGGGTTTTGTTTAGGGTTAGGGTTTTGTAAGGGTAGAAACGTCTTCTCTTGTTAAGTGCAGGACAAGGGGCGGCGAAGGAGGCTTCTGGACCGTGGAAGAGGCTTGGACTGGGCCGTGGTGATGGTCGCTGGTCAGGCCTTGAATAAAAGCCCATCGGCTGGTTGCTTCTCTTCACGTCGGTTTATAACACATCTCGGTAAATCGAGCATAACTTCCGGATGGATGAATGGATTGACTTGATTCCACTTCGAGGAGAAAGATGACTCTTCCAGATTTCTATAGACACCACGCATGATATATTTGGAGTTGTGTAAGTTCTTCCAAAGTGGCCCGTACTTTAAAGCTCTGAAACTTTTCTAAAACGTATTTTTCTTGTCTTTTGGTCCTTTTTGCTATAAAACCTGTAAAACCTTCTTGAAACCTAAAATACTTGATAATAGACATTTTATACCTGAAATCTCATCAAAATAGTCCTAAGTGTATATGAAAACTATAGCTAATATGAGTAAAATAATGATGTTATCAGATACGATCGACTTTAATGGGTCTCGGGGTTGAGATATGCCAAATCTCTCACTCATTGCGATTCATTTGGTTTGTATGATCTGCTATTACAGGTGATAGCGGAATATTGATTTGGGACAGAGTTTTGATCTCATTTTGAATCAGGTTGAGGATTGATTCGCAATGGAGAGTATCAATGAGTTGCTCTTCCTTTTTGAATGGTTTAATGTTGGTGTCGGATTCTCTTCTGATTTCGGCGTATCAAGAGAATTTCTGTTGCCTTTCCTGGTTCGAAAACAAACAGAAGATCCGGATGGAAGATACTAAAGCACAGTGGTCGCTGAACCAATGCATTTATGTTTGGGATAGAGGTTTATTTTTCTTTCGAATTGGATCGCAGACTGATTCGCAATGGAGATCAACAATGATTCTAATTTCCTTTTTGAATGGCTTCATGGTGTTTCTGGATACTTATCTGGTTCTGGCGTATCAAGAGGCTATCAATTGCCATTTATGTATCAAATCGGTGGGATTTCTAGCTTATTGGCTTTGGTATGTTTGGGAATATATAAAGGATCGTGTTGTAGTCCTTAGTCCTCATCACAATTCTCTCTACTTCCTTGTTTCAGTTATCGGCTTCCTTGTTACAATTTTTGAAAGGTTTCTTTTCTTGTCTGGTTGGTGTGTTCGGGTTTTGGTGGTGAGCTTCATCATCTCTCAGAGTGATTTATTGGGGAAGAATGTGGAAAGCAAGAATGACGAGGGTATGGTTCCTAAGCGCAGAATCAAAATCCCATATTTTGATAACACAACTTTGATAGCGGGGTACTCAAAAACGATGGTGGGTTGCTGTATGAATCCTAGGGTGCAGGACATGAAATCTCTTCTGATCATGCTTCCCAAGTTTTGGCATGTGGAAGGAAGAGTTGTGGGAGCTGACTTAGGGCTTGGGAAGTTTCAATTCGATTTTGACAATGAAGAAGACATCACGGAGGTGCTTCAGATGGGTCCATTCCATTTTGATGGCTGGATGGTGTCAATGGTGTGTTGGAGTCCAACAGTTGATCCTGCTTATCCTTCGGACTTAACCTTCTGGGTTACGGTATTGGATGTTCCCTTTCAGTTCTGGGCTCAGTCGTGCCAAGGTTTTATCGGGGCTTAAGGTGAGCTTAAAAAATTGGGGGCCATTTTAATATATTTTTTTTTAAATTAAGGAAATATTAAAATTTTTGAAATTAGAATTAAATAAATATTTTAAAATTTAATTATAGAAATTATTCGTAAACAAAAAAATAATAATCTAAAAAAACTAAGACATAATCGTTTTTCCTTTTGTTTCAGTAAACTCTTTCACCAACTTCGCGTAATCTTTCTTCCTTCGGTTTCACAGCCTTACTCGATTCTACACAATATAAGGATTTTGTTTTTCTTTTTGTATATTTTTTAAAAAGATATCTATATATATTGAAACGAGCTAGTCGTACATAGGTTGTTTAAGAAATAATAAGACTCCCAAAACCATAATGATTCACCATATTTTCCAGAATTGAAGGTCCACAAAAAATATATTTTGGGGGCCTGAGGCAAATGCCTTTTTTCTTACCCATAGGCACGGCCCTGTCTGGGCTGAGCCAACCTTCCGCAGCATTGGTTCAGAACTTGGTCGGGTGGAGACGGTGGATATTGATGGTGGGAGAGTGAAAGTGACAGTTAATGGTTTTAAGCCCTTGTGCTTCGACACGGTGATCGAGTTTTACAACAGGGAGGAGACCATTGTCAACCTTCGTTATGACCGACTTCATGGTTGCTGTAAGAAGTGTTCCAGCCTATGTCACGATGTGGACCATTGCCCACTGTGGGATTCTAACAAGATTAAACTGGCTCTGCATGTTCCAATGGAAGAAGATTCAGTTCGTCAGTTGCAGAGTTACAAAGGGGCTGTAATGAATGACAGGAACAAAGGAAAAGGTAAGGAGGTGGAGAGTCGAGGGTCAACTCACTCCAGTCAGCGGCCACCTAAAGGCAAGCAGGATTCAGGGGCAAAGAATCGGTCTTCACAGGAAGCGGGTGAGCATTCATCTAAAGCCCCTCGGTCCAACAATTATGTCCAGTTTAATGATCATCGCCACAGGGCTAGCACTACTGCGGCTGTTGCACCTGCCTCGGGTGTAGCTCCGGTTGAGGAGTTGGAACAGGGACAAATTCCGGATCAGGTCTTCGACTTTTGAGGTTCCACCATTAAAGCGGGTACGGAGGCCTCTCTTCCAGGACCCAGAGTCGGCTTCACACTCTAGTTTGGAAGAGGTGACATTGGTAGGTGCAGTTTCATTAGTTCCGGATGATGGGTTGGTTTCAAAGTCCACTGGTTCTGATACCATGCAGTCTGCTTCAACCGAAGTGAATATTGGTGAAATCCCGGCGCTTGCAAATTTGACAGGTCCGGTAATGGTATAGAAGGATCCGATAGTAGCAGGGAAAACCTCTGAGGAGACCATTGATCAGCTGCTGGAGGAGGTGGAGACGGAGGATGTGGACGAAACGGTTGTCGATCCAGAGCAGCAGACTGATGGAGGTGTGGATGACTCTGTGGAGGATCTTGCTTTGGACCCCGCTATGGTCATTGCGACTCTTGGGGGGGGGGGGTAGGCAGCGGATTCAGGGGAAGATCCCACGAATAAGAGAACCAACACAGGTGCAGCTCCTATCGTGGTTCCACAAGTGGATAAGACCAACAAGGTGAAGCCTCCTTTGGCTCTCAAAGGAGCAGCTTCTAGGAAATTGAATGTGTACATGCGTACAACCCCAAGGAAACGTCCTGTCCCTAAAGATAAAGATTCAGCTGGGGAAGGAACATACCCGAGGAACACGGAACAGGAGAAGGGCCCCACTGGTGGAGCAAAGCCACCTAAATCAACAATGGATAAATGAAGATTTTAAGCTGGAATTCTCAAGGGCTTGGGAATAACGCAACTATTGGATATCTCAGGGATTTGTGGGAGAAGCATAGACCTGATTTTTTATTTTTATCTGAAACTAGACAGCCTTTACTTGTCTTGGAACCTTTTGTTGGTCATTTTGTTTATTCAAATTTAAAACGGTTGATCCTATCGGTTGTAGTGGCGGTTTTGCCTTATTTTATAATAACAATTATGATGTTTCTATTTTATTTGAGTCAAATCGTTTTATTGATTTGGAACTTACTTATAAAGGCCATATTATTTACTTTACCTTTATTTATGGTGATCCGGTCCCAACGAACCGAGATCTAGTGTGGGAACAGTTAACGCGGATTGGTTTATCTCGAGCCATTACAGAGGTGATTTTAATGAATTAAAAGGTAACCACGAAAAGTGGGGCGGAAAGCTCCGCCATGCATCTTCTTTTGTGAGCTTTAACACAATGATTCGACATTGTGGTTTACTAGAGTTTCCTACGGTTGGGGATAGCTTGTTTTGGCGTGGCTGGTGGGATAAGAAGCCAACTCATTGTCGTCTTGATCGAGCTCTAGCCAATGCGATGCTCCACGACTTGTTTAGTGATTTGTTTATGGAGTATTTACCGATGATAGCCTTGGACCATAAAGTTTGGCGAGGGAGGAGCGTTTTTCGGTTTGACCGACGATGGATTGAAAAAGAGGGTTTCTTTGGAGCCATTACAGAGGGTTGGGCCTCTGGGGAGACAGGGGTAACTGGGAACTTAATGGACAAAATAATAAAGTGTCGCCAAGCAATTTCCCGATGGCGGAAAGCGCAGGCCCCGTTTGGACGGGAGATGATTGAGGACTTAAAATCTTACTTAGCAACTGCCCAAGCGGATGGCTCTGTTTCTGTTGAGGTTATTTCGGAAATGACTTGGAAGCTGCGTGAAGCTTATCGGGATGAAGAGATTTACTGGTATCAGAAAAGTCGGAGTAAGTGGATGCGTTTTGGGGATCAAAATGAAACTAAGAAGAGCTAAAAATCGTATTGTCGGGCTGCATGGCGAGTCTGGGCATTGGATTACGGAGGAGACTCAGGTTCAGGATATTACAGTTTCTTATTTTCAAGAGGTTTTCACGTCTACAGATCCTACAGATATTGAGGAATCGTTGGGTGAAATAAGCATATCTATCACGGGTGACATTAATGAGTCACTGACTCAACCAGTCACAGAATAGGAAATCAAAGAGGCTTTGTTTATGATGCATCCTGATAAAGCTCCTGGACCGGATGGTATGACGGCCCTTTTTTATCACCATGCTTGGGATACGGTTAAGGCTGATTTAAAGCTTTCGGTAGAATCCTTCTTTCAGTGTGATAGTTTTGACAAAAGCCTAAATAGGACAAATATTTTTCCTATTCCAAAAGTGGATAAAACGACCCGGATGACTGAATGGCGTCCAATTAGTTTATGCAATGCTGGGTACAAGATTATCTCGAAGATCTTATGTCAGCGACTACGTAAGTTTTTGCCAGCATTGATTTCTGAGACACAAACGGCGTTTGTAGAAGGACATTTAATTACGGATAACATTTTGATTGCTCAGGAGATGTTTCAAGGACTCTGCACGAACCCCTCTTGTAAGGGCAAGTTCATGGCCATTAAAACAGATATGAGTAAGGCCTATGAATGGGTAGAATGGTCATTTGTTGAGCATTTATTGCGGAAATTTGGTTTTTGTGACAAATGGATTTCGTGGATCATGTGGTGTGTGACATCAGTTGAATATAGTGTTCTATTAAATGGTCAATCCCATGGGTCCATAATCCCGTCTAGAGGGCTTCGCGAGGGAGACCTCGTGTCACCTTATCTTTTTATCCTTTGTACTGAGGTCCTTATTGCAAATCTACAAAAAGCGGAAAGGTCTAAACTCGTTACGGGTATTATGGTCTCGACTCCTTGTCCGGCAATTTCTCATTTATTGTTTGCAGATGATAGTCTGTTTTTCTGTTGGGCCACGAAGGAGCAGTGTGAAGTTATTTTAGGGATTCTCAGACAATATAAACAGATTTTTGGACAGCGGATAAAATTTCAGAAGTCTTCGGTTCAATTTGGACATACAGTAGATGCGGGTGTGCGTGAGGAATTAAAAGGCATTTTGGGCATTACCACTTTGGGTGGTATGAGTTCATACTAGGGGATCCCGGAAAGTCTTGGTGGGTCGAAAACCAAAATATTTTCCTTTGTCCAGGATAGGTTGCAAAAACGGGCTGGTGGATGGCCTTCTAGGCTACTGTCTCGGGGGGAGGAAAGAGGTCATGATCAAATCGGTTGCGACCGCTGTCCCTACCTTTGTTATGTCCTGTTTTTGAATTCCGAAAACAGTTACACGGAAACTTACAAGTGCAATCTCTAACTTCTGGTGGAGCTCTTCAGGGGAAACAAGGGGTTTACATTGGATCGCTTGGGACAGGTTGTGTGTTGATAAGATGGAGGGAGGTTTGGGTTTTAGGTGTCTGGATGATTTTAATACCGCACTGTTGGCTAAGCAACTTTGGCAGTTGATTTCAGTTCCAGATTCCTTATTTGCAAAGGTTTTCAAAGGACGATATTATAGGCATTCTGATCCATTGGATCCAATTAAATCTTATTCTCCATCTTATGGATGGCGGAGTATGATTTCTGCTCGCTCTCTGGTGAACAAAGGACTCACTAAACGGGTCGGATCTGGGGCTTCCATTTTAGTATGGTCTGACCCATGGATTCCTGCTCAATCCCCGAGACCAGTATTGCGTTCAGAATCGCCAGTCGATCCAACACTTAGAGTTGAAAATTTTATTGACAGGACTTCGCATTCCTGGAATTTGGCGTTGCTTTCGGCTTTTTCGAGCTGGAGGATGTAGCCCTTAATTCTGCTTTACCCCTTGGCAATCTAACCACACCGGATAGCTTGGGTTGGAATCTGACAAAAAGCAGTGTTTACACTGTTAAATCTGGATATCAAGCTTTGCGCCAAAAACCGGAGAGTGACTCCCCTGTCTCTGGTCCCAAAATTATTCCTCTACAGGCATTTTTATGGCAGATTCGATGTCCACCAAAACTTAGACATTTTTTGTGGCAAGCAATTACGGTTGTATGGCGTAAACAACTAATCTACGGTGTGGTGGACTAAGCTGTGATATGGAATGTTCAATTTGTGGAGGGGCGGAGGAGACAGTCAACCATGCCCTCTTCTTATGTCCTCCGGCTAGGCAGGTTTGGGGATTGTCCCAATTCCCGACATCTTCGGGTTGCTTTCCTTCGAACTCTATCTATGATAATATGGACTCATTATTTTGGAGATTTCAGGACATTCCTTCGGTAGAAGTGTTTCCGTGGATTCTATGGTATATCTGGAAGGCCCGAAATGATAAATTGTTCAGCAACTTGGACTCCAATCCGGTAGCAATTTTATGGATAGCGGAAGAGGAATCAAAGCTTTGGTCTTCAGCCCAAGAAGACCCCTTAGGATCCTTCCCTCAGGGTGGCTCTCAATCTCTATCTATGGTTACGGCTCACCCTTGTGACACGGTTCACGGTGATGGGTCTAGTTACCGATGCTTTGTAGATGGATCTTGGAAGGCGATTGACCAGTTTATAGGTAGAGGATGGCATTGCATTTCTCCTGAGGGAGAATCTCCCACTATGGGTGCATCTAATTCTCGCCGTAGCTTGTCACCCCTCCATGCAGAGGTGGAAGCCCTCATATGGGCAATGCGACGTATGATTGGTGCGGATAATGAGAAAGTTGTTTTTCTCACAGATTGTTCTGATTTGGTGAAGATGGTGTCTTCGCCTTCCGAGTGGCTTGCTTTCAAGACATATATGGACGCTATTGAAGAAGATAAGGATGAATTCCTTTCTTTCTTTGTCGTTCATATCCCCAGATCACAAAATGGTAGAGTGGACAAACTGGCGTGTCGAGCTAGAGTGGAGTCATATCCAATTACCTTTGTGAACAATTTTCCATCTAATTGGCTAATTTTGGATTAAAAAAAAAAAAATTGATGGTATTATTTTTTGGTATCGATTGTCAAATGAATTGAAATTTTGTTATAAAAAAAATAAGAAAAGAAAAGAAGAGGTTTGGACAAGAAATGTCATGAATCTAAAGGCATTATTTAGGTTTCCAAAAACTTGAGCGAAAACTATTGTAGAACGTGAAAAAAAACAAAAAAAATCTTCTTTACTATAACTATCGTAAGATATATATAAATTTAAAAGTCCACTTCAACCAAATTGAAGTTGTGGAACTTGTCACGAAGATATGCCCTGTAAAAGGCTGACGGATTTCTTAGGAGTTACAAAATTTTGTAAAAAAAAAAACATTTATAAATCAAAGACGATGCATAATAGTCTACACCATTATAAATAAGACTAATATGCTTTCAATTAGGAATGAGCAGGAAGCTTGATTTATCAAGCGACCAAATTTAAAATATTAAAAAGTTTCAAATATTATAATTATTGAAACTTTTAAAAAGTTCAAATATTCGAATTTTTTAAACTTTATAGGATGTTAAAAATATTATAAATACCTCAATAGGAAGTTTAAAATATTATAAATATTTAAACTCTATAAGAAGTTTAAGTATCATTAGTATTTAACTCTCAAAAATTTAAAACATGATTTTATGCATGACTTTATAGATGATTTATTATTGTTTCTGTAAAATTATTTTTGGGTCAAAGGAAAAAGGATTGACGTCGCAAGATCTTGATTTGATGTTGTTTGAGTTATTTTTTGAGTTTAAAGAAGAAGGATCGATGACAAGCACACATGTTTAATTAGCTATACATGTGTTCATATTACTTTCTCTACAAATAATTTGCAATTTTGTAGTATTAAGGATTTTGGTTTGAAAAGTTTCAATATGTGTGGATGTAAAACCAAGTAAGTATACAGGTGAAGATATCAACAATTCGATGCATGTAGTAACTAAGTTGGTCCGTGAATTGCAAAAAATGTACGAGACAAGAGGCAATGATTTTGGTTTTAGAGTTTGACGAGTTAACAAGTTGTGTGGTAATCTAAAAAAAAGTTTTAAATGATTATTCAGTGGAAGAATGTGAGAAAGCTGATGAGAAAGAGGAAAAAGTAACGATGACATTAAAAGTAACAAAAAACCAGACGGTAAAAGTAATGACATTAAAAGTAACAAAAAACCAGACGGTAAAAGTAATGATGACATCTGTCATGAAAATTTGACAATGAAAATGATGAGAAATAATATAAAGAGTAATCAAACAATGAAAAAAATATCACGAAGACATAGATGGTGTGGTCAATTAAATATGAGAAAACAAGATTAATTCATGATTATAAAAATATTTTGTTTGTCTTATAAAAGATACGGTTTAGGATATGCCATGTCACCAGTTTGATCCGTCCCGCCTGGACGTCCAATTAATTTTACGATTTTATAATCAGATTTAAATTTTTAACACAAGTGAATTTTATATTTTTAAAATGTTTTTAAAATTTTATTATTATCATTAAACAAACCGCAATACGTCGAGGTGGATTATAAACCTAGCATTAATATCAAATCAACATGCTAGCATTAATTACCACGTATTAATTACCACGTATTATATAGATTATAACATGCTAGCATTAATAACATATGTACGTATTATTATACGTCGATGTGGACGTCGGTGTCTCCAGATTTTGATAATATTGTTATTTTTAATCCTAGCATGTTATTAAATAATATTATTTTTTCATTAACATTTTAATCAATATTATTATTGTGTGGTTAATATTATCATTATTTTTGATAATTTTATTATTATATAGATATAATTATTTCATAATTGTCATCAGTCATATATAATGTTTATCAAAATATATCAAATGAGTATTAGCGTTTGTGCATGTATTTCCGGTTTGTAGTTAACCAATCAATGAATATTGAGAACCGGTTTGACTTTCCTAAACCATAGTTATCTTTTATGGCTTCAATGTGATTCATCTTTCTTGGCTGTGGCTTCTTGGAAACTTGGTTACATTTTCATATTCAGCCACATGCTAAAAAGCCCATTCTAATATTTTGAATCCAACTATGGCCCAATATCTATGTTATGTTTCTTTTTTTTTACTGTTTTTTATTAAGGAAAAAACGCTGTTTTCTAATAAACTATCAAGGACCTGCCCGATGTGCGGGTTTAAAGTTTTATAAATTAAATTAAATTTAACAAAAATATATTAAAATTTGTTGTATGTTATTTCTAAATTTTATTTTTGTTATAATACACTGATTTATATCCATTTACAAATCTTTTATGTATGTTACTTTTGAAAGTGTATTTTTTGCACCTAAAAATATACTCTATGTTATAAGTATATTTTTTATCACCATTTAGAAAATGTCTATATGAACACATTAAGCCAACTATTTTACTTTTACTTCTGCATAGTTTTTTAATTAATAAAATTGTTGGCTTAAAAATATTTTGAATAAAAAATATATTATATAATATGATAATCAATGATGTATCATCACAATAATGTATGACCAGCACCGCCTTCATCCTTTATAGAGAGAACCTTGCGTCCAACCTCGTCCACCATGGAGAGAATCTTGGTTCTGCCTTCCTCTCTTGGGGAGATAACCTTGCGTCCAACCTCCTTCATCTTACTCCCTTGGGGAGATAACCTTGTGTCCAACCTTCTCCACCATAGAGAGAACCTCGGCTCTTCTCTCCTCCTGTGTGGAGAGAACATGTTCACGTCTTTTTGCTATCTCAAAATGGCTTGCTCCAACAACCAATGAAAGTAAAAACCTTTTTCCAACGTCACAAAATCTTTTGATAGTAACTAATGTTAAATTTTCTAATATATTCGTAGAAGTGTCTTTGATACGCCATGATGTAGCATATGTCTCTGTAACGCCTCAACCGCCACCTTGCTTAGTGAGCCCATGTCCACTCTCAGTCCATGGGCCCACCTTCCGAAGTGGGTCTTACATCCATTCCCGACCCGTGGATCCACCCATATTCGATGGCCGGTTTGTTACGTCTGAGAGGCTTTAAAAACTTGTTTACCGACCCTACAAATCAACAAATGATATTTTCCTGTGTTTTGTCCTCACTCTCACAGTTTCAACAATCACTTCCAGGAAAGTCATCCATCATGAAGTTCTCTCAGAACTCTTGACCTAAAAAATATGTGCATTTTTACCGACCATACAAATCAACAAATTATCTTTTCCTGTGTTTTGTCCTCACTCTCACAGTTTCAACAATCACTTCCAGGAAGGTCACCCATCATGAAGTTCTCTCAGAACTCTTGACCTTAAAAATATGTGCATTTTGATGACAAATGTGGTCAAATAATTTCTTTTAAACCTTCCCGCAAACATATGTGTCACAGTCTTTGAGCTCCTATGAATCTATTAACAATGATTTATGTTTTTCCAATCTATCTATGTTTATTGTAAGCTTGTGTTTGATTAGCCTATTTTATCCATCAATTAGGTTGATGAGCTTCTACTCATTATCTTCCTTTGGGATTAAATGAATAATGGTAACAATTATGTTTCCAAAAAAGAAAAAGGGTTTATGACAACCCAATCAATGTTGAGAAATTAGAAGACATTAATTTGGCATAATTAAAGAAACAATAGAAAATTATAAGCACGGTAATATATGAATCCCAAATAATTCAAAGATGAAAATATAAATCAAATAAAACAATTTAAAAATACTACAATAAATTTTAAAATACAGTATTAAAAAAAAAAGACGCATATATTAATTTTTTTTTGGGTCAACATATTAATCTTACCTATTTCCAACTGAAAAAGGAGAAAGTAGGGATGTGTAGGGATTGGCTAATGGGCCGGCCTATTGTGATCCAATGGTTGTCAAAAAAAAAAAAAGGAGAAAGTAGGAGAAAAGTTTTTGTTTAAAAAAACAAGAAAAATTTACCTTCCATTAAAAAAAAATTCAATTAAACAAAGTTGAAAGCAGTGTTTTTGAAAATTATTTAAGTATGAGACGATCTATGTTTATATAGAAGTGAGTATTTACAAAATTATGAATTAATACTTAACTTTATATTTTTCTTAATCACTTTTCTATATTTTTCTAGAATTAATAACTTATAATTAAAAATAAGTAATTAATATTATAATTTCGAATTTTATGATATATATATATATATATATATATATAATCTCCTTATAATTATTTAAAAAAATTTGTATTATTTTATAAATTCTGTAATTTTGATAATTATCTTTTTGCATTATTCATATTTTAAAAAACAAATATTTTCTTTTTTTGTTATGAAAATCTTTCTATTAAATATTAACTTTTACACATGTAACATCTGAAATTGATAATTTGACACTTGTCAAAATTCTGTTAATTGCTAATTTTCAAAACACAACTTTATATAATAAGATAAACTCACGCGTAGCGTGGATTCAAAACTTAATTTCTTAAAAAGTACTACAATATTTCAATTTTAGCTACCACGCTGAACGTTGCAACATTGCAGAGTCTGAATATATTTAGATTCTTTTACAAAATCTAGCTTTTTTATTTACTAGAATTTTATTTTTAGCTTGATTTGACAAACAATATCGACTGAAATCAAACCAAAAATATTATAGTGAATCTATAAATAAAAATTATTGAACTTTGATAGTTTTAAAGTAGGAAAAAAAAATTCAAATATGTATTAACATTTTTGATGTACATTTGGCAAAGTAACTTATGTTATAATTAATTACATGAAAGATCTTTGAAAAAAAAATATTTCCAAATTTTGTCTAATTTCCATAAATTTTTCGACCTAATTCAAACATAAATATATGACTTTTCTTTTGTTTTTATTTGAACTTATATTTAAATTATTCTGAATTATTATATAGTACATTTACTCAATGAAAATTTGTAATTTTTTTGCTGAATATGATGTGATACAAAAAAAAATTTACCTGACATATATTACTCAATGGATAAATAAAAAAATGTGTGTATAATGTCCCACATTTCCTAGAAAAATAGGACTGTGATTCAGATTCAGACTATAAATATAAACCAAAATTATTACGAATATGAATGAGCGCGTAACTTGATTTACCAGACATTCAAATTTATAAATTTTATTTAGTTTACCCCGTTCTTTATTTTAAAGAATTTAAACTTTTTAAAAAGTTCAAATATCTTTAGCTTGGTATTAGACGGGTAAAACATAATTTCATTATTTTGTAGCACTATCAATATTAGAGTTATGAGTTTATTAAATTAAAATTATGTAAACAAATATATTGTCCCCCGGTGTACCGAGAGTTAAATCATAAATTAACAATCAAAATACAATTATACAATGTTAAACAGTAAAAAATACAAACAAAATTCATAAACAAATACAACTTAAAATTTAAAGCTTTAAGTTACAAAACATTTGTTACACAGTATACCGCTGATTAAAATCTAGTTAAGAGTTTAATTACTAAACTAACACATAAAATGTAATAATTTATGAGTTATTTCCATGTCTAAAATACCATTTTTTGCTTCGTATTTTTTTTTTTGGTTAAATTCTTACAAATTCTGATTTTCTTTTTCGCTGTTACCCATTTTAATTACATTTTTATATAGATTTTATATTTAAATGTAATGGCAGAAATTTAGAGCAAAAATGGTTATTTACATCTATATAGCTTTTTCATAATCTCCAAGGAGAACTTGTTAAAGCTTTACCATGCTCAAACCTCCAAGTTTTGCAATAATACCTTTCCCCTTGGTATTATGTGGGTTTATGTTTCGGTGAACAATTCTTTAGTCATGCGAATCTGCAACACAACTACTGATTAAACTAAGACCTTCTTCAACGGAGGTTTTAAGAGAGGTTTTAAGGAAAAGTAGGAAAAAAATAAATCAGAAAGAAAAAAAAAAGAAGAGCTCCCTTATTTAGTATACTCGTTTTCATATAATAGGCGCTGACGTGTCAGCGCGTGGTTGGGTAAAGAGTTTTATTGAGAACAAACAAAAATTTTTGGCCCGATCGTGTTCTTTCTCTTCCTCTCTCTCTCTCGCTCTCTGTCGCGAACCTCTCAATCCGAGGAAATTGAATTGGTCGGAATCGTTGGAGATGGAATCGGACGAGATTGGAATCGGAGGAGTCTGAAGGAGATTGAACTTGGACGAGATTGAACTTGGACGAGATTGAATTCGGAGTCTAATCAATCGGAAGAGATTGAATCGATTGGAATCAGAGGAGATTGAATCGGAGGAGCTTGAACCTATCTTTAATGGTAAGTTTCTCATTTTGATAGTAAGAATTCGCGACAGATTAAGGCTTTAAACTTTTTTTTTTTTTTTTTTGTTTCTTTGAGAAATATCTTTGTTATGTTTTGTAATCGTTAAATTATCAAACTTGTAGGAGTTTCAAGGAGTGTCCTCATCCTGATGAGAAGCAGAGGAATCAACTTAGCAGAGAATTGGGTTTGGCTCCTAGACAAATCAAGTTCTGGTTTTAGAACAGAAGGACTCAGCTTAAGGTTCTCTCTCTCTCTTGGTTTGAAATGTGGTTCTGAATATGAAAGAAAGCATTTTGATTTTGATAGTGGTATTGTCTTTTTTGTAGGCGCAACATGAGAGAACAGATAATAGCCATTAGAGAAGCTCTCAAAACGATTAAACCTTCAGGTTTCCACACTCGCAAAGGTTCCATTTTTTAACAATCCAATTTGAGAGAATCATTCTGAATTAAAAAAAATTGTTTCTTGATGATGATGCAAATCCCTTTCTCATCCCTGCAATCAAAATTGGTCATCATTCATATTTAGATTTGTTTCTAGACTATCTTTTACACCGTTTCTATAACATTTTGTGTCATGGTTTGCAGGAGGATATGTTGTGCAGAAAGATAAATTGCCAAACTACGTAGTACCTGACCTGACCGGCTCTAAGGTTTGCATTTCACCCTAGACTCTTCTGTTTTCTTTAATTCCTCTATATAAATAGGTGACTACGTAGCTTGCATCCTAATCAGACATTAGTGAATCCCTTGCCTACGTAGCTTGCATCCTAATTGAACATGCTCCTCAGTTTGTGAACTGATTGTGACAACCCATCCCATTGACCCCACTAGCCACTGTTAGCTTGCCCCCATAGGCCCCAAGCTGAGGGGTTAGGATCGATGCCCGACAGGGCCAGCTTGGGGCCTATGGGGGCAAGCTAGCGGTGGCTAGTAGGGTCAACGAGACAGGTTGTCACATAAAAATTGATTTTTGTCAGTTGGTGACAACTTTTCCTATTGGAAGGTTGTTAAAGGGTGGAGACCAGGGTTCGAGGAACGCCTGGCGCACCAATAACCTACTGGTGGATTTGGATGAATAGTTCCTATCCACGATGAGGGGTTAGGATCGATGCCCGACAAGGCCAGCTTGGGGCCTATGGGGGCAAGCTAGCGGTGGCTAGTGGGGTCAACGAGACAGGTTGTCACATAAAAATCGATTTTTTTCAGTTGGTGACAGCTTTTCCTATGGGAAGGTTGTTAAAGGGTGGGGACCAGGGTTCGAAGAACGCCTGGCGCACCAATAACCTACTGGTGGATTTGGATGAATAGTTCCTATCCACGGTGAGGGGTTAGGATCGATGCCCTGCAGGGACAGCCTGGGGCCTATGGAGGTAAGCTAGCGGTGGGCTAGTGGGGTCAACAGGACGGGTTGTCACATTGATGATCTTAGTCGATGTAAGTTTCGTATTAGGAACCTGAAATAGAATGTTTACTTCTTGCGTTGAGCTTGTTGTGTGTTTTGCATTTCACCTAAATCCTATGTTCATTTTCTTTGATTCCTCTATATAAATATCTGACATGTTGTTCAAGTGAGAACTGATGTCCCTCAAAACTTTTATCACAGTGCTTACCTTGATTGCCACTTGATGGTGACGAACCCCATGGATTACGTGGAACAGATGGGTAAAGCTGGGGCGTCTGGTTTTGCATTCCACATTGAGGTGGCCCAAGGTATAAATAATACTATAGGTAGCTGTTTCCCGCACCATCCTTTGATTTTGTCTTATCTTTATGATCTTGACTTGTTCAATTTGCTTTTCAAGAGAATTGGCAAGAAATTGTGAGGAAGATTAAGTTTGTTGGAATGAGGCCAGGTGTGGCTCTAAAGCTGGGAACATCTGTTGAACAAGTTTATCCTCTGGTATGAAGTTTTATTCTTCTGTTTTGCATATACATGTTCCAGAGTGCGATCCGGTTTATCATGGCTTGAGCTATGTATGACAGGATGAAGGAGCAACTCCGGTTGAAATGCACTACAAGAAAACACGCTTTTTGCGACGGAAATCTGCGACGGACAGATTCCCTCGCAAATTTGCGATGAATTTGCGGGTCATTTGCTACAAAGACGAGGACCCACGCAAATCCCTCGCAAATTTGCGGGGGATGTGCGATTTATTTTGCAAGGAAAAAGCTGTCCCTCGTAAATCTATCGCAGAATTGCTACGAATTAGCGAGTAATATAATTTGTAGCAAATTTGCGAGGAAGAAGCGAGAGATTTGTGAGGTCTTTATGAGTTTAGGGTTTAGGGTTTAGGGTTTGAGCTTAGGGTTTGAGTTTAGGTTTAATTCTGAAGTGAAGTTTCCAGTAAAAACATCAAGAGACAAAAAATTATTTGAGATGAATCAACATGTGTAAAGAAAACACATATATAAGATATATATATATATATATATATATATATATATATATATATATGTAAATCAAGATGTGATTTACTTTCATTATGAACATATGACCAAGTGTTAAAGTGATTTGATCAACATTTGCAATGTAGAGTCCATAGTCTAGTAATCACCAACTATATGAACAATGAAATTGCCAAAACATTTCCAAAACACGAAATTAATAGAGATTGTATCATTAAGAAAATAAAGTTGATGCAAAAGAATATATACACTTGCGAGGGATGTGCGGTGGATGTGCGAGTGCTCCCCTAGCTAATCCCTCGCAATTTGCAAGGGATGTGCGATACACCCTAGCTAATCCCTCGCTAAAGCCTTACGGTTCCCTCGCAATTTGATTTTTTACATGCAAATTAAAGAAGAGCATTACTAACCAACATTGCATCAAGAGACAAGAAACTTTGGAGATTAATTTCCAAAGCATAAGAAAATCTGAACTTAGTAAACTAATAATATGAATCTACTTTAATTTTATCTACACATAGAAAAATATTTGTATATAATAATATTGGACTTAGCAAACTAATATTATTGGATCAATGAATAAGTTGGCATGTCAAGGAAGTTGCTAAGATATAGAAAGAAACTTTGAGATCATAAGATATATAAATCAAGATGTAATATTGATAAATTTACAAACCATAGTCTAGTAATTTACAAACCATAGTCTAGTAATTTACAAACCTTTGCGAGGGATTTGCGACGAGTGTCCTTGCTAATCCCTCGCAAAATTGGTGTATTTTAATTGGCCAGTTTGTCGGCTTGTTGCGGTTGTATAGTAATGTCGTAGAATGCTTCTGCTGGGGTTGCCAATCATATAGTTTAGTTATATGGTTAAATTTAGCAATGTAGAGTACTGCTTCTGATGTGTCTCTCTTTCTTTGATCTTCATATGTTTAACTAACAAGTTCATTTTTGTTTTGTTCTTAGGTTGCTCCTAAGAAAAAAAACAGGATTTTTGGGGTTGGTTCTATGCAATTTGAAGCGTCCTCTTCCAGTAGTTGTGCACCGCCTATGTCTCCGACTAATGATCCAGTCATTTTGGCTCAGAAACTAGCTGCTGCTGAGGAATGTATTCAGACTCAAGCGACTCAAATCCAAGAGAGTGCACAAAGGATGCATAGCTATGATGCTTACTTCGACTATCTCGCTGATAAAGATCCTGAATTTGCTGCAAAATTTCGAAACCCAAACAACCCAGAAGCCAACCCAGTAGCTAACCCAGTAGCCGGAGAAGAGGTAGCCGGAGAAGAGGGCAACACCAATGAAACAGGAACTGGAACCAGAAACATAACCTTTCTCTCTCAATCTTTTTACATACTCACCTGTTTCTCTCTCAAAATCTTTTTAAAGACATGTTTTGCAATTGAATTTCATTAGGAATCTTTTTAAAGACATGTTTTGTAATCAAATTTTATTTTAAGACAATTTAAATTTCATTTTTCAGTTTGAATTTGATTAGTAATTTGAATTCTATTCCTAATTGTAATTGAAATTTAAGTTCAATTCAATATTAAATCTAATTCCAATTAAAATTGCATCTTGTAAGGTATTTGCGATGGATTTCATTTTCTCGCAAATTGCTTCAGATTTGCGAGTATAAAAGATTCTCGCAAATTGCTAGGGATTTGTGAGGAAAGGTGTCCTCGCAAATTGCGAGGGATTTGTGAGGGAAAATATTCCTCGCAAATCTTGCGAGGGATTTGCGATGTTTGTAATTTGCGAGACGCGATTTGCGAGGAACCTCTATGTCTCGCAAATCCCTTGCTATTGTTGATTTGCGAGGGAGGTGCGATGAATTCTTCCATCACAAATTGATTGTTTTCTTGTAGTGATGGTTCTTATGATGACTGTGGAGCCTGGATTTGGAGGCCAGAAATTTATGCCCAACATGATGGACAAGGTTTCAATTCTGGAGATGTGAATGCCATTTGCTAACGGAAATTCCCATGGTAACCTAAGTTTGATATTATTCTTGGTTTATGTCCAGGCATTGAGGCAAAAATACCCAACACTTGATATTCTATACTACTTCTATTCAATTTAAAAAAAATTTAAATTTTAAAAAACTATATTTTAAAAAATAAGATACCCAAAATTAAATCCTACCATTAGAGGAGATAATTTTAATTAAGAGATCAAGGGTTCTTATTTTTAAAACAGTACACAATTAATTCATAAAAAAAAATCAAACAGTACAGAAGAGCCTCAAAATTAAAACCTCCCATTGGCCTTGCTCTAAGGAGAATTGCATGACCAGTGTCTTCCAACAACGTCTTTTCTTTATTAAAATTCTTTAAGAAAATTTTTGATTCTCATAAACTTTTGAAAACTGCTATATTGAAAACTCATCAATTCTGAAAATGTATCATCGTCATTATCTCTTAAGAATATATTAGAAAATTCTTAAAAACACAAAACTTTGATGAACATTATAATGAATTTTATATAAATTATCTATTGGATCACAAATATTAAAAGTAATAATGATGAGTATATTAAATATATTTTACAAAGTTAACTATATACTCTATCAAACTCTGTACTCTTTAAACCATTTAGCATAAGGTTACATTTATTGTACAAAAAAGCTTTTGTTAAATAAATTTTTCATTCATTCAATAAACTATAAATATATTACAAAAAAAAATTGAGATAAGAAAGAAAGGAACAATTATTTGATATAGTATACAATAATTTACCTTATTATAAGAAATAAGTAAGAAATAATCAGAAATCTAAATTTGAAAATATCCATCTCCATTTTCACTATTGTCACTACAAGTACTCTTGAATCTTGATTCTTGCTTTCCAAATCAACTTCATGATTTGAAAATATGCTTCAGTTTGAATATCATTAGTCTTTTTATATTCTTTTTCCCTAAAAACAAGTGTGAGAAAGAAAACGTAGAACAGTTCATTTGATCGATTTGCTTTTAAAAAAAAATGATTTCATGCAAATAATTAAGTTTTAACACAAAAAGTTTTATGCGGTCTAGGGATATCGATTTGAATTGATTTTCCCGATCCTCGGTTTACTTGAACCAAAATGGTCAACGGAATAAAAATGCTTAGTCAGCTTTTGTTTGTAATGTATTTTTGATTTGGTTAAACCGATCACTAGTTCAGTTTTATCCAATTTTTGGTTTATTTTGACTGAAGTCCAGTTTCTTATTCGTTATATCTAATTTATGTTTTTTTAAAATTATTTTTGATAATATAATGTCCAATAAAAACTTTTTCATTTTTGTATAGTCCCAGAAAACCAACCGGCCTATATAAATATGAGAATTAAAAAAATCGTTATTCTACTAGAACAAATTAAATTGAATCTGAACCGAAAACCAAATTGATTAATCATTCACATCTTAACTGAATTACAGATTAACTCGTACTGTATCAGTCAAAATGTAGGAAATTAAAGAATGGGACTTGCTCTGTTGCGTCCAGCGGTCTCTAAAAACATTTTACTCTGCACATCTTCAACAAAAGTGCCATCTTTTTCCAAACATAGCAATTTCTGATTTGTAAAGTCTCCATTTTCTTTTTCCTACTTTCAAAATCCCTAGCTTTTGGTTTGCTTCTTCTCCATCTAGAGAGATGAAAAACGCATCTTCCTCATCACCCACTGAGAATCTTCTCACTGAAGAGAGAGAAGAAGTCATGGTTACTAAGAAAGGTGGCTGCTTGAGAAAAACCCATTTCCTAAAACCCTTCGTTACCTCCATCAAAGGTGGCTCTGTAGCCGAGCTTCCTCGTCGTGACTACAAACCCTCTTCTGATTTCTCTTCGGAGCTAAAGCGCTTCTCTTCACAAATTTCCTTCTCAGGGTTTTGGTTTGCAGGGAGTCGTTTCTTATCTTGGGTTGGAAAAATGGAAGCTTTACACGCACCCATTTGGAAAAAAGCTGGGATTTTTTGACGCAATCAAGGCTTCTACTTACAACATCTCCAAAAACTCGTCTTTGATTCTCTCCGTTACTGAGAAATGGTGTCCTGAGACCAATTCTTTTGTCTTTCCTTGGGGTGAAGCAACCATAACTTTAGAGGATGTGATGGTGCTATTAGGCTTTTCTGTTTTGGGCTCTCCGATCTTTGCCCCTTTGAAAAGCTCGGAGATGAGAGATGCCGTAGAGAAACTGGACAAAGCAAGATTTGAGAGTAGATGCAGCGATAGCTATGTGAGGGTAGATTCATGGATTTTCAGGTAGCGGTGGTCAGATGGAGCATGAAGCTTTTCTGGTTTTGTGGCTTTCGCTTTTTGTTTTTCCTGCTACAGCTCGTCGTGCTGTCTCCAAATATGTTACATCTATCGCTGTTCGTTTAGCTAGAGGTGAAAGGATTGCTCTTGCCCCTGTTGTTCTAGCAAGCCTCTATAGAGATTTGGGTCGAATCTGTGATTTTTGTAGAGAAAAATCTGATGACAAAATTTACCTCAAGTCTCTGTTTAAATTAGTACAAGTTTGGACATGGGCGAGATTCAGAAACACAAGACCAAAAGCTAGAGAGATACCCAAAGGTGAACCTAGGATAGCTCAGTGGGGTGATCTGCCACAAAGAAGTAAAACGAGATTGAGTTTTGATGATTTTGAGTGGCGTCCTTACACTAAACCGCTAAAGAACTGGAACCCACTCCGGTTTTACCTTGACGAAGCTATGTGGGTGACTGTTGATGACAGTGTTGATGATGAGTTTGCTTCTTTTGCTCGATGTGTGACAGTTTCTCAGCTTGTTGGAGATGGTTTCTTAGAGGATTACTTCCCGAATAGAGTGGCGATGCAGTTCGGTTTGGCTCAAGATCTTCCTGCTTTGGTTACTCGTCGCAGAAACTTCACAGAAAAGGAGGCTTGGAATGATTACAGTAAGTCACTTGATGGTTTAAAGCTCTACATGCCTTGTCGCCTTGATCGAGGTTCTGTCACTGCAAGATACCGAGTCTGGTGGCTAAAGTCAGTTGCAAAGTTTTTGGGTTCTGCAGAAATGCAGAAAGAAACAACTGAAACTTTTAATGCAAGGAAGAAATCTGATGATGGTGATGATGCATCTCCCAAGGTACTGCCTTTGAGTCATGTTGTTCAGAAATTGGAGGAAGGCTTTTCTGCAAAACGCAGAAGATCTAGGATGCATAGACTCGTAAAGCAAGATAAGATAGGAGTGTTGGTCAAGAGTCGTGTATCATCAGGTAGGAAGATGAACAAGAAAAGTAAGGATTTTACAAATAAGAGAAGCAATAACAAGCGAGTGCAGAAGAAGCGAGCTCATGAGGATTATGGTGAGAGTTCTATGGATGAAGAAGATGATAACATAACTATCGATGTATCTCCCGAAGTACTTCCTTTGAGTGTAGTTCAGAAATTTGAAGAAGGCTTTTCTGCAAGACGCAGTAGTCCTAGGATACAAAAATTAGTAAAGCAAGATCAAATGAGTAATTTAATATATTATTATACTTTTTGTTTTAATATACTTGGTTTTCTTAAATTCTTTCATATTATAGAAACATATTAAAACAAAAAATATAACAAACCAATTTAGAGTGTTTTTAGTTTCTAATTTTAATATCAAGTTTCAATATTTTAAAAATATTTAAAAATAAATTATTTAAAGTTTGTTATATTATATAAAATTATAAAATTCAATAAAAAAGTATGAAATTGAATTTAAATATTCAAATTTTGATCTGTTACTCAGTAAAAAATTTAATTTAATAGATATTATTTTTAAAGAATAATATTAATAAAACTTGAATATTTTATAGATTGAATCATTTATATTTGTTTTTAAAAATTCAACTTATGTTAATTATCATTATAATTCCACAAATAAAACTATTTTTTAATTATAATAAATATTACGATAATTTATTTGTTTCACAAAACAGACTCATATATAAAAATGAGAGGTGAAGTATAATGATAATTAACAAATTAATATGTTAACTTAGAAAATTAATATGTAAAATCTTTTGATATTATTTGATGAATAATTTAATAAAGAAAATTAAGTTAATTTATACTCTTAAAAAGCCAAGACTCTCGACGTGTTGATGTGCGATCCGAACAAAGTAATCTTCGAGTTTAGGATTGAATCCATAAGAGCGCCTAAACTCATCACTGTCTCCAATTCCTAGGAGCCTAACTCTTCTTATGTTTTGAGTTTGAACATTGTAGTAGAAAATGTAGAAGGGTCGAACATGGCGTGACAACTTCGTTGGGGCCACAATGATTTCACCGGCCTTGTTGGTGCCTGGAAAAGAAATTTCACCACACTCGATATCATCCCACACAGAGGAAGGAAACGCACATGTTTGCTTAGACCATTCAGGTTTCTCGGCGTCTTCTAGTATCCACAAATCAAAACTAGGGAAACGACCATAAGGGAGTCTGACAATGGAAGCTAGCTTCCCTTTGTATTCTAAGAAAACTGTTTCGTTTCCCCTAGGCAAAACAACACTAGGTGCTCTGATGAAACTTAGTTCCTCAGATCTAACATCGAAACGCACAAAAGCAGCACCTGTAGTTTGGGTGAAGAAAGCAGCATAGTAGAGAAAACCGTTGATGCATACATTCGCTAAACTCTCCCTATAAGGTAAAGGAGTACCTTTAATGGGTCTCCATCCTTGACCACTTCCCACTGTTAATACCTTGTGATCCAGATGACCATCATAATCGTTCCAACTTGTTGCACAACAGGATAATGCTTTGAACTGATCATCAATGGGATCGTATCCCACAAAAGAAGCAATGGGATCTCCAGGTAACTTAACGACTTGCTCCATGCTAGGGTTACACATGATCATCAATGAGTCTAGTTCCACAGCGAGAATGCCATGGAAAGAAGCCAAAAATTGTCTGTAGAAAGAAAAGGTGGTGGGAATTGCCATCTCGAAGCTGGGTACCAAAGAAGAAGAAGAAGACTTATGCTCCTCTCCCTCGTCGTGTGAAAACGAGAAGAAGAAGGTAAGCTTCTCCTCCGGGTTGGTGAATACACCGTTACTCAAAGCGACTATAAACCGCGATTGCTTCGAGGAATTGGAGAAGAAGGAATCAATGAATCCTCGGCTTCGGATGATGGAAGACCACATCTTTGACACGCATCGCAACTTCATAAGAGACTTGGCAGACATTCTAGTCAGTATGGCCATCTTTAGATCATGAGGGAGCGAATCCAATTCTAACTTACTTGGGTTTGTGTCTTTCTCTTCATCATCATCGTCCTCCTCCTTGTCAGGCAATCGATTCACTGTAGCCATCTTGAGATCAGGAGGGATCGGATCTAACTTACTTCGGCTGCTACAGGATCTGTCCTTCTCATCGTCCTTGCGTTTCATGGCGGCTCCTCACGGAACCCTAAATTCGACTCCGACAAGATAGATTGAGGCCTCGACTTTTGGAACCGCCGTAACACAAGGTGGAGCGTTTGTTTTGTTTTTGTGATTTTTTTTGGGGGGGGGGGGGGGGGGGGGGGGGGGGTGACTCCTCAGTTTTCACAAAAGCCCTTCATTTGAGCCGATGAGGGGAATGAACTTCCTCATCAATTTTTTTTATTCCCGTCCCCACAAGCATTTTCGTTTTTTTTGTATCTATCTTTTTCTTTTAACCAACTTACTTTACTTTTGTTAAGGCCATGAATGGTAATTAATTTTTAGATGATTTTTGGTTTTTAGATTTTAGATTTTGAATTTTAGTTTATGATTTTTTAGTTTTTACTTTTTGCTGTTGAATTTAAAATTAATAAATAAAAAATCAAAAACTCAAAAATTAAAAATGTTCTTGTTGAAAATAATTATTTCTTACAAAAACCACAAATTATGGTTTTTAGTTTCTTTTTGAAATTGCAAGAAACCATCCAAAAACTAGTTTTCCTAAATTTAAGGGAATCTATTTTTTGAAAATCTTGAATGGTAAGAAAATAGATTATCAAAGACTCAAAATCTAAAGACTACTTAAGATCTCATAAACAGTCAAGGCCTAAAATGGAAACCGAGATTAACTAGTTATTCTAGGACATACACATCTAACTAAAAAATGATTAAAAGTTAAGAAGAAGAAACACAATCGACCAACTGAATTAAACACTGCTTTTCTTTGTAAGCCTTACACGCCAATAGATTATCAAATCTATTATCTTCTTTATTCGTCTTCTTCCTTACATGATCGTCTTGTTTGGCTATCGTTTTTTTGACGAAACTCCAATAAACTTTGAAGCGATCAATGGTCGCGATCCAATTGTTACGTCGTTTCCCAACAACACATCTCCAGCAACGGGAGATGACATCTTTCTTTGTTATCGCTAATGCCCATAAATTATGAAATGAAGAATACCATCTTCTGAATCTCGTATGTTCAATGTTGACGTCCCCAAAAGCACCCATTCAAATTAACAACAAACGGCTGTGTAAATTCCTTGATTGATAATGAAAACCAAGGCAAAAATTTGCCGAAATCTATTCGTAAAATCAAAGACAACCTGATCTCTCGTCGCCATATCCTTAGGCAACGTCTCGAACCGGGGCTATGAACTGATGTCCGCATTAAGAATCTTTTCCATTCGCTTTCATTGTCAATACAAGTCTAAATGATACCAAGATCATATATCCAAATTACATCTCCATACCATTTGGTGGAGGGAAATGACAACTGCCAAAAATTCCACTTCATTCTTAGGCCAATGATGTCTAAGTGGCTGCAAGAAGAAGATGAAACATAATCGGAGACGAAATGCCGGCAACAACACAATTGTGATTGGCAGAAAAACGTGCTACAAGAGAGATGGATGGCTACGAAGAGCCAACCAAAACACATAATTATGGAAGAGATAGATTTTGGTCTACCCAGCTCGAGAGTCCTTCGATGATTGTGCCAAAACTGAGGAATCAGGTCCATCTTCGAGGCCTCTGATGGTGGCTCTGCAACATGACTCTGTGAAATCGAACCCTGATTTATATGATTAGGAGAATAGATCTGAGGAGGACTGCAGAGTCGCAGGTTCATCCTAGAGGGCTTGGGGGCTTGGCTGGTGGTATTATTGACGAGGCTGGTGGGCTCGGGATTGGTGTTGGTGTTGCCTTAGCTGTGAGGGTTGCATCAGGTGGTGCCCCAGGTCGGGATGATCTTCTGGCTAACTTTCTGGCTCAGGTGTTGGTGCGGCTTCCGAAAGTGGTGCCGCCAGCGGTTGGTAGGCAGGCTCCTAGAGTGCCGCCAACGGTTGGTGGGCAGGCTCCTAGAGTGCTGCCAGTGGTTGGTGGGCAGGCTCCAGGGGTGCAGCATGTGGTTGGGTTGCATGCAGGTGTGCTGCCAGGGGTCGAAGTAGTGGATGCACAATATGTTCAGATGTTGGTGCAGCTACGACATGTTGGTGCGGGATACTTCCCAGGAGGCATGAATCCAAGTATGGCGGATGAGTGGAGGGATCAGATAGAGGATATTTTGTTCTACCGAGTCTGAGAGTCCTTTAACGGTTGTGCCGAAATAGAGGAATCTGGTCCATCTTCAAGGCCTCTGATGGTGGTTTTGCAACATGACTCTCTGATATCAAACCCAAATTTATATGATTAGGGAATATATATGAGGCGGACTGCATGAATTGAATTGTCGATGAAACCCATCTCTTCTCATTGGCAATCTTGGGAACTTTTTCATGAATTGAAGAAGATGGATATGATGATCTCTGGATATAAATGGATTTTATGTAAAGAGAATAAACTGTAAACGAAATAAGAAATGGAAATATGGCTGACGCCAAAGGCGAAGCCGGCCGAAAAGAAATTAACGAAACGTTGTGTTATGATCCTCTTGTTTATCCAAATAATGTGTAACACAATTTGTGTTACACATTATTTTATCTATAAATGTACCATCCACAAACCAAGTAGTCGGTTTTGGGGATGGGTGTCGATCGACACAAAGGGTAGTGTCAATTGACACCATCAATTTCCGGTCTGACCAGGTTGATTTATTTTTTATTTTGGTTCGGTTTGGTTCAATTAGGAATCCCTAGCAAACGTATATAAGGCAAAACTCGACCTAGGTCATGGAAAAAGGTTGTTTTGCCAATTTCAGAGAGACAACAGAGGGAGAAAAGTGTTTGGAGGTTTTTGGAAACTGAGCAGAGTGCGGTTGGCTCAGTTAAAGGATGTGGGGCTTGTGAATGCCTCTAGAGGTATTGATACGGAGTATCAGGTCTCTGCCAATGGTACCATACTTGTTCATGGTCGGATCTGTGTGACCAAGGATGAGGAGTTGAGGCAGGAGATCTGAGGGACGCTCATGCAAACATGTTCTCTATTCATCCAGGAGCGACTAAGATGTACCATGACCTCAAGCGGTACTATCATTGGATCGGAATGAAGAAGGATGTAGCTAGTTGATACTAGGATTTTTGTGTGTCTATCCTAGCAGGTTTAACCTTATGTAGTTATAGTACTTAAGTGTCAATCCAAATCCCTCAGTTTTGGACTCCTCAGTTTTCACAAAAGCCCTTCATTTGAGCCGATGAGGGGAATGAACTTCCTCATCAATTTTTTTTATTCCCGTCCCCACAAGCATTTTCGTTTTTTTTGTATCTATCTTTTTCTTTTAACCAACTTACTTTACTTTTGTTAAGGCCATGAATGGTAATTAATTTTTAGATGATTTTTGGTTTTTAGATTTTAGATTTTGAATTTTAGTTTATGATTTTTTAGTTTTTACTTTTTGCTGTTGAATTTAAAATTAATAAATAAAAAATCAAAAACTCAAAAATTAAAAATGTTCTTGTTGAAAATAATTATTTCTTACAAAAACCACAAATTATGGTTTTTAGTTTCTTTTTGAAATTGCAAGAAACCATCCAAAAACTAGTTTTCCTAAATTTAAGGGAATCTATTTTTTGAAAATCTTGAATGGTAAGAAAATAGATTATCAAAGACTCAAAATCTAAAGACTACTTAAGATCTCATAAACAGTCAAGGCCTAAAATGGAAACCGAGATTAACTAGTTATTCTAGGACATACACATCTAACTAAAAAATGATTAAAAGTTAAGAAGAAGAAACACAATCGACCAACTGAATTAAACACTGCTTTTCTTTGTAAGCCTTACACGCCAATAGATTATCAAATCTATTATCTTCTTTATTCGTCTTCTTCCTTACATGATCGTCTTGTTTGGCTATCGTTTTTTTGACGAAACTCCAATAAACTTTGAAGCGATCAATGGTCGCGATCCAATTGTTACGTCGTTTCCCAACAACACATCTCCAGCAACGGGAGATGACATCTTTCTTTGTTATCGCTAATGCCCATAAATTATGAAATGAAGAATACCATCTTCTGAATCTCGTATGTTCAATGTTGACGTCCCCAAAAGCACCCATTCAAATTAACAACAAACGGCTGTGTAAATTCCTTGATTGATAATGAAAACCAAGGCAAAAATTTGCCGAAATCTATTCGTAAAATCAAAGACAACCTGATCTCTCGTCGCCATATCCTTAGGCAACGTCTCGAACCGGGGCTATGAACTGATGTCCGCATTAAGAATCTTTTCCATTCGCTTTCATTGTCAATACAAGTCTAAATGATACCAAGATCATATATCCAAATTACATCTCCATACCATTTGGTGGAGGGAAATGACAACTGCCAAAAATTCCACTTCATTCTTAGGCCAATGATGTCTAAGTGGCTGCAAGAAGAAGATGAAACATAATCGGAGACGAAATGCCGGCAACAACACAATTGTGATTGGCAGAAAAACGTGCTACAAGAGAGATGGATGGCTACGAAGAGCCAACCAAAACACATAATTATGGAAGAGATAGATTTTGGTCTACCCAGCTCGAGAGTCCTTCGATGATTGTGCCAAAACTGAGGAATCAGGTCCATCTTCGAGGCCTCTGATGGTGGCTCTGCAACATGACTCTGTGAAATCGAACCCTGATTTATATGATTAGGAGAATAGATCTGAGGAGGACTGCAGAGTCGCAGGTTCATCCTAGAGGGCTTGGGGGCTTGGCTGGTGGTATTATTGACGAGGCTGGTGGGCTCGGGATTGGTGTTGGTGTTGCCTTAGCTGTGAGGGTTGCATCAGGTGGTGCCCCAGGTCGGGATGATCTTCTGGCTAACTTTCTGGCTCAGGTGTTGGTGCGGCTTCCGAAAGTGGTGCCGCCAGCGGTTGGTAGGCAGGCTCCTAGAGTGCCGCCAACGGTTGGTGGGCAGGCTCCTAGAGTGCTGCCAGTGGTTGGTGGGCAGGCTCCAGGGGTGCAGCATGTGGTTGGGTTGCATGCAGGTGTGCTGCCAGGGGTCGAAGTAGTGGATGCACAATATGTTCAGATGTTGGTGCAGCTACGACATGTTGGTGCGGGATACTTCCCAGGAGGCATGAATCCAAGTATGGCGGATGAGTGGAGGGATCAGATAGAGGATATTTTGTTCTACCGAGTCTGAGAGTCCTTTAACGGTTGTGCCGAAATAGAGGAATCTGGTCCATCTTCAAGGCCTCTGATGGTGGTTTTGCAACATGACTCTCTGATATCAAACCCAAATTTATATGATTAGGGAATATATATGAGGCGGACTGCATGAATTGAATTGTCGATGAAACCCATCTCTTCTCATTGGCAATCTTGGGAACTTTTTCATGAATTGAAGAAGATGGATATGATGATCTCTGGATATAAATGGATTTTATGTAAAGAGAATAAACTGTAAACGAAATAAGAAATGGAAATATGGCTGACGCCAAAGGCGAAGCCGGCCGAAAAGAAATTAACGAAACGTTGTGTTATGATCCTCTTGTTTATCCAAATAATGTGTAACACAATTTGTGTTACACATTATTTTATCTATAAATGTACCATCCACAAACCAAGTAGTCGGTTTTGGGGATGGGTGTCGATCGACACAAAGGGTAGTGTCAATTGACACCATCAATTTCCGGTCTGACCAGGTTGATTTATTTTTTATTTTGGTTCGGTTTGGTTCAATTAGGAATCCCTAGCAAACGTATATAAGGCAAAACTCGACCTAGGTCATGGAAAAAGGTTGTTTTGCCAATTTCAGAGAGACAACAGAGGGAGAAAAGTGTTTGGAGGTTTTTGGAAACTGAGCAGAGTGCGGTTGGCTCAGTTAAAGGATGTGGGGCTTGTGAATGCCTCTAGAGGTATTGATACGGAGTATCAGGTCTCTGCCAATGGTACCATACTTGTTCATGGTCGGATCTGTGTGACCAAGGATGAGGAGTTGAGGCAGGAGATCTGAGGGACGCTCATGCAAACATGTTCTCTATTCATCCAGGAGCGACTAAGATGTACCATGACCTCAAGCGGTACTATCATTGGATCGGAATGAAGAAGGATGTAGCTAGTTGATACTAGGATTTTTGTGTGTCTATCCTAGCAGGTTTAACCTTATGTAGTTATAGTACTTAAGTGTCAATCCAAATGGGATGATGCTATCACTCAAGATGCAATCAACAAATCACAAGTCAAGCCAAATGAAAGAGTGGTTTTATATCTAACAATCCTAGAATGATCAGAATGCAAAACGGGAATGAGCTACAGAACTAGAAACGAACATGCATGATAAGAAGTAAACATGAATACAAACAAAAACGAATCTAAGCATGAACTAAACAGCAAGAACCAAAACAGTCTCAGGAATGCAATAACAATAAGAAAGATAGAAGTCCTACGGATGGGAATAATTGATGTCGGCGGAGTCTCCTAGTCTACACAGTGTTTAACATGCCACAAACAAACTGTCCCTAGACAATGAACATCACAACTTAGCTAATCCAATCTCTTGACAGAAGCTACTCAGACTCAACCACTTCCAAACCTAGCACTCGCTAGAGAAACATGATCAAGCAGGCATGACAAATAAGTTCATTCACATAAACAAACATCCTAGATAACTAATCTCTTAGGCTAGGAATGTAAGTCTTTAGCACTAGTTGGTCAGACATTTCATCAATCACCTTTCAGGTGTGGAAATGTCTAAAACTTAGTTCCAATTGATCAGAGATAAACTAGTATTTCTAACTTTAGTCCAGATGGGAATCATACGAATCTAAACTTAAACACCCTACATACTAAGATCCTCCACCTAATCTATCTCATCCTCAAGAACTCTAACACTACTCGGATCCAGAAATCATCATCAAAGGTGCAAATTCGGAAAACATTAAATCAACCATCATCAGATAAATAAAAATGAGATGAACAACTTTGTAGAAGAAATCAAATGCAAAATCTAAATAAGTTCAAAGATATCTAGATTACAAAATCAGAAAACATTTTAGGTGGCTAGGTAAACCTTAATGAAAAACGAGATGTCTGAGTAAAAACTTAACAAAATGTATTCATAGTAAAATATGGAATGCCCTAAAACATAAAACGACAGGATAGAGCGTCGGTTCGGGAATTGGGTTGGCTAAGTGGGAGCATCTTTCTTTCTGACGTGTGTGGTCGAGTCGGTGCACGTCGGTCGAGCTGGGTCGAGTGCAGTGGTGACGACTCGAGGTGGGTGTATATGCATCCACTAAAAATGTGATAACTCTTGAAACACGCCTTCGATTGGCTTGAAATAAACCCCATTGGAAAGATGACTCAATTCCCTACAACTTTGATGAAGACAATGAAAGCTGAATCCCAAATAAAAATCTTCACTCGACTCGATCAAAAACGTGGAAGGTTGGGTCGCTGGGTAGTGTAGGTCGAGTCGCATAACATCCATTCCGAGCATGCTTGGTCGAGTCGCATGTCTCAACCTCCATTTGGTTCCAACAGTCTGGATATCTGCTAAGCACCTGAAATATTCCAACATGCACAATGTATGCGAAGATGATGCAAGAACAACCTTAACATGCAAAGTGTATAAAAGAGACTAGAAAAGGATGCAAAACCATGAGTTATCCTAGTTAAATGTATGACAAATACATGCTAAGGAAATACAAATATTAACATATCACTAGTTGGGTCGCGAGATGTGATGTCTGTCAGCTAGTGAAGGCTGAGCATTAGGTTTCGGGCGGCTTGTTGAAGAGTTTGCCCATTCCAGAGTGGAAGTGGGACATGATCACAATGAACGTTGACTATTTGGGTCATTGTGGACAGGTTGACTAAGTCGGCACATTTTCCGGCCATTACGAAGACTGATGGAGCAGCGGTCTTGGCTAAGAAGTATGTGAAAGAGATAGTCTCGTTGCACGGGTGCCAGCGAGTATCGTGTCGGATAGAGATTCCACGTTCACTTTGGTGTTTTGGAGGACATTTCAGGCAGAGATGGGCACTAAGGTGCATATGATTACACCCTACCATCCTCAGACAGATGGGCAGTCGGAGAGGACGATTCAAACGTTGGAGGATTTGCTGAGAATATGTGTGCAGGACTGGGTGGCATTGGGTGGATCACCTGAGCTAGGTAGAGTTTGCTTACAACAACAACTACCAGGCGAGTATCAGGATGACTCCTTATGAAGCGTTGTACGGGAGGCCATGCCGAACACCATTATGCTAGACTCAGGTGGGGGAGAGGAGCATACATTGTGCGAGTTTTGTTTAGGAGATCTCGGAGAAAATTCGTGTTCTGAAGCTGAATATGAAGGAAGCTCAGGCTCAGCAGAGGTGTTATGCTGATAAGGGGAGGAGAGATCTTGAGTTTCAGGAAGGAGACAGACTGTACCTCAAGATGGCCATGTTGTGTGGTCCGAAAAGTCTTTGACTGAGACAAAGTTGAGTCTGAGGTATATGGTTCCGTTCAGAGTAGTTGAGCGGGTGGGACCAATGGCATATAGGCTGGAGTTACCTGAGGTTATGCGCGCGTTCCACAATGTATTCGATGTGTTGATGCTGCGGAAGTGTCTCCGCGAGGATGATCAGTTGTTGGCTAAGATTCCTAAGGATCTTCAGCCCAACATGACATTGGAGGTGAGACCAGTGAGGGTTCTCGAGAGGAGAGTCAAGGAACTTCAGAAGAAGAAGGTTTCTTTGATGAGAGTCCTATGGGACTGTGATGGTGTTGGGGAGCAGACTTGGGAGCCAGAGGTGAAGATGAAGGCAAGGTTCAAGAAGTGTTTTGAGAAGCAGGCCGCGACTTGAGCTTTTATAGCCTGGTCTGAGTTGTAGTCCGTGGCTGGAGCGGAAATAGAGTATTCCAGCCCATCTCTCTTGTTACTTGGTCGTTTACGGGTGGTTGGTTGTGCGACTAACTATCAAGATGAGGTGGTGTTTGGGATACGAGTTTTCCTAAAGCATGTGTTAAAAGAGGAAATTTTCCTGAAGTGAAAGTTTCGAAAAGTGGAAAGTTTCCAGAAATAGAAAGTGCTAAAAATGGAAAGTTTTATAAGAGTTAGAATTTTTGAGCCTTGGTAGGGCTTGTGTGCCCTTGGTGGGGCTTGTGAGGCCTTCGTGGAAGACTGTTGAGTCACTGTGTGGCCTGTGTGGGGCGGTCTTTCGAGACATTGTGTGGCCTTTGTGGCAGGCTGTTTAGCCAATTGTGTGGCCTTCTTGGCGAGTTGTTTAGCCAATGTTGCCTATTTAGGCAGTCCTTTAAGATGTATGATCTTCATGACGATCCTTCGGGACGTGTGGCTTATTTAGGCAATCCTTTGGGATGTGTCGTCTTCGTGACGGTCCTTCCAAACGAGTGGTCTTCGTGAAGGTCCTTCGAGACAAGTGGTCTTGAGGACGGTATTTCAGGACGAGAGGTCTTTGTGACGGTCGTTTGGGACAATTGGTCTTCGTGAGGGTCCTTCGGAATTTGTGGCCTTGGTGGAGGTCCTTTTTAGGACAATTGTTTGACCTTTGTGGCAGTCCTGTTGAGGACATTTTTTTGGCCTTAGTGGCGGTTTTAGTAAACATTTTTGGCCTTTGTGGTGGTCCTCTTTAGGACGTTTGTTGGCCATAGTGGCGGCCCTTGTGGCATGTTGATGATATTTGTGTGGTCATGAGGTATTCCAGTGAGAAAATATGTGGTTGGTATAACATTTTGATGTTTTACACGAACCACGGGAGGGAGACATGATTAAGAGATTAGGAGATAGGACTCAGACGTGTTTAGACCTGATTTTGGTCATGAACGACTTTTGGAGGACTTTAGTTCTCCTAGTACTGTTATATTCAGAGACTTTTTGGCTTAAGAATATTGATGGTATAGACTTTGAATGACGATATTGGGGCGCGTTGTAGGGTGGCAACCCGAGAGACGAATATTGGACTTCTTTATATATTACGGCATGTAGGCTTAGGCCTGATGAGGAGCCAATATTATGGCATGCAGACTAAGGCATGATGAGGAGTCAGTAAAAACTCAAGGTAAAGACCTATGAGTAGAGAGAAAGTCCAAAAGTCGAGAGCAAATAATGCCTGGAACGTGAGTCTATCGCCTGAGGGTAACCTTCGCGGATCGGTCGGAGGAGGTGCGGGCTTTGGAGACGGTTGCACGGGAGTCCTTGGCTGATGGTTGTTCGCGATTCGATGACAAATCTATGTTGGTGGGGGAGAATCGTAACATCCGCGAACTAAATAGTCGATTTTGGGGTGGATATCGATCGACATCATCAATTTCTGGTCCGACCAGGTTGATTTAAATTATCGTTTTGGTTTGGTTTGGTTCAATTGGGAATCTCCCTAACCGACGTATTTAAGGCAAAACTCAACCTAGATCATGGAAAAAGGTTGTTTTGCCGATTTGAGAGAGAGAAAATATAGGGAGAAAAGAGAGCGTTTGTAACGTCCCCGAACCGCATCCGTCACTCGGCCAGACCGCGCTCCGGCCCAGGTGGACGTCACGTTTAGGTCGACAGCTCGCAGTCCAGTCGAGGTTCCACCAACGAATTAGGTTCTCCGACCAGTCCGCTAGCCGCCGCCTACCCGTTACGCATACACCTCTACCTTTTCAACCTTTTGCACATGCGCGGCGTTGTGATGGCCCGGACTAGGCCATGTACTTTTCTACTTGTCCGATTATATAAGAAAATATCTCGATTTACTTATGTATAATGTTTGCGTTTAAAAACAAAAATACAAAAGAAAAACAATTAAATCCATTTTTGAAGAAATGCATGCAAAAGAAAACAAGGAGTTTTATTCAAGCAATCACACAACACAAAACATCATATCCGGTTTTCCTAGTTGTCCAACTCTACCCACTTACTTTCCCTGCAAGAAAAATAGTAAAGGAGAAGAGTGAGTAATCCACGATAACTCAGTGAGTTGGGTGACTCTCTAACATGAAATCCTCTTAATCCAAATACCCACAACAACAATCAGAATCGTGCAATACGGAAGCGATTAGCAAGCAAGCAAACAAAGCAATCAAGCAACAACAATCAACATGCAAGAACTAGAAATGACCCAACATGACACTTCTAGACTCATAGCCACCATAGGCCATCTCAACACAACTCCCAAAACTCAAGGAAATGAAAGTACTAGTGATGCTACCACCCTAGGTACACACTATACTTCATCTCAAACACGCAACCTAGGGCCCAATGACCTTCTGTCCCATCTCCCCAATCCACACAACGTTGAAACTACAAAGACTACCAACCGGATCACCACACATTTGCATCGTCATGCAATAGATCGGTCTCGTCTCTCACTAGACGCTGATTTGTCCTAGCCACGAGACCTCAATGGTTAACTCGCCGGAACTCCACATTCACTTGAGGACAGAAGTCGATTGCTAGTCCAACATGACACATGAGAACTAGCTAGACAAGTACTTATTCTAAGTCTACCGACACAAAGAATCAAGTACTTAAATAACAAAAAAATTCAAACAAGAATCAAGCAATGCATGCAAGAAAAACAAACAAGAAATTCACCCAAAAATTCTTAAAATGCAAGATATAAAATATTAAAGCATTTAAGACAACAACCACATGCATGCAAACCATTCAACTCTCAAGAAATATTAAAAACAATTTCTTAAATATTTTTCCTTGACATGCAAGTGGTGCTAACCCATTTTCCTCCCATTTCTATCATGCATGCTACTCAAATAATTCTCAAAAATTATGCAAGAAAGTATTGCATTTTCCACTCATCTCACCACTTCATTTCTCTTCCCTAACCGGTTGATAAAAATCATAGAAGGATGCATGCATGATCATCCATTTCGGATCTGATCTTGCATGCAACCAAAATCACTCAATTCTTTATGCATGCATGATCTCTTAACCCCAAACAAGACTATATGCAACAATCAATGTATGCATGTTAGTCTACTCTCCAGATCTTAACTTGTTGTCATGTAGATCTAAAAGATAAACATGCAACACTCAAGAAATCAAGAAAGACACAAGAGCTACCAAGCTCATGTACTCTCTACACTCACACCAAACGCAAATCACAACAACTCTAAAGTCATATCCTCAACTAACAGTGATTTAGGCAGAGGATTTACTGATTCGAGCTCCACCACCACACCGCAATCCGACAGCGCTTCGCCTCCTCTTCCTCCTCTAGCTCCGACGAGCTTCTTCCTCTTCCTCCCTTGGAAGTCTCTTAATTTTTCTTCAAGAATTTGTTGAGAGAAAATTTTTGCAAGAGTTTAGTGTTTGAGAGAGACTTTCTCGAAAATGAGAAGCCAAAGAGGCTATTTATAAGCCCTTGGTCGAGTTCTCTGTCTAGGAAAGTGGCAATTTGTGTTTGACAAGTGGCAGAAATTCTGCATGTAAAACGCTTCCAGTCTCACTCACACGCGCGTGCATCTCAGTCTCTGGCGAGAGAGCATGCGATGGCGACACGTGTCGTCTCACAGCTCTTGAGAGACCTTTCCACTTCCTCCAACCTTCCCGCATCTCTCTTGCGTCCCAAGCTCCCGTGCTTGTCCGCAAATTCAAGATTTATGTGTCCCAAGCTCCCGTGCTTGTCCGCAAATTCAAGATTTATGCGTCCGTGGGTTTATTTCTTTGTCAGTCTTCGGTCCTCTCGTCTGAGACTTTGAATTTCCTCGATAGTCCTCGGTCCTCTCATCTGAGACTTCGACTCTTCTCGTTCACCTCCAGACCTCTCGTCCGTGAAGTCAGCTTCTCTCGTCCGTCTCCAGACCTCTCGTCCGTGACTACGACTTTTCTCCATTTTTCCACGGCTATTCCTTCCTTTTTCCTTCTTTTGATCTTTCCCCATCATCATTGATCATCCACCGTCCAATTCACCGGATGCCCTAACGGTTCTCGTCCATTACCGGTCTTGGATTAATTCATGACTTGGTAACTTCTTCCACAAGTCTCTTAAATTTTCTATGGGATTTTCTTTTCTCCATCTTCTCGAGATCTTTCCTTGTCATTCGGACATGTTTCTCCGTCTGGTCCGTACTTTTGGTTACGGGTCATTACAGCGCTTATGTGTTTGGAGGTTTTTGGGAGATGCTTGGCTTGTTTGGGGGATCTGTTGCTATGGAGTGAATATCTTGTGCTAGGAACGAAGGAGAAGCCTTTTAAAATGTAGGATTCTTCGTTTTTGGGTCAGAACTTTCTGCAAAAGTGGTGGTTGCATGACCATGGCTGATCTAAGCCTGAGAATCCAATGTTTTGCTTGTTTTGTGGCTGTTTGTGTTGTGTTCTTGTATGCTTTTGTTTGGTTATTGGTTCCCATAAGATTCCAGGACTTTTGGGTGAGTTTCAGACATTTTGGAGGAATTGGAAATCAGATCTTCGACTTTTGGCTTCGAGCAGAACATGTCTACAGAGTCGGTGTCGATCGACACCAGGTGGGTGTCGGTCGACACAAAGACATTGACGACGCGGAGACTTGGCAAGTGTCGATGCCACAGTTTCCTATTCGAGGAAGGGTGTCGGTCGACACTAGGAGGTGGTGTCGGTCGACACCCAGAAGCAGTGTCGATTGATAATGAGGAACCAATGTCGGTCGACATCAGGAGGGTGTCGGTCCACACCAACCTTTTCAGCAGGCGGCTGAAACTTGTTTCATTGGATTGTTTGTTGCTTGTTTAACATTGGAATCTCATTTGCTTGTGTGTATAGCCCAATAGATGGCATGATTGCTTCACTGAGTGTTTATGACAATACTCATGCATCTCAATTTGTGTGTATGGTGCTGGTAAAGGCAAAGTGTGATAGTGAAATCAAGGCGATGAAGAGGAGGATGTTCTAGTGGTTCGATTGGTTGTTGTCTGGCTCATGTTAGGTTGCTAGAGTTGAGTCCTTAGAACATTGTCTAGGATTGATGGTTCTTGATTTATGTTGGATTGTTTTATTGGTTTAGTTGTTATGTAATTAATTCATTGGTTATAAATAATAAAACAATATTTTAAAAATTATTTAACAGATTCCATTTATTGTTTCAGAAATCTAAAAAAAACAATAACAAACTATTTAGAATAATTATAAAACTAGGATTAAATATATGCATGCCTAAATTGTTTAATTATGACAGATATATTTTAAAACTAAGATACAACATTTCTTATCGTTTAAAAATATAAATATTCTATCTAATTTATTATATATTTTTCGCACTATACATCAACGCTGTGACAAATTATTAAAATCTAAGAAATCTCAAATGTTATATTTTATTCAATATAGTATATACAACTAAATCAAAAATTTAAATCGTGATTTCTAAACACGACCGCTTCAATACGAGTTTTGTTTTATTTTCTGGATTTTACCAAATTTACTAAGTAATAATTGTGCATTGCACGGGGTAAAGTTTTTGTTTGTAAACATGTTTTAGAAGAGTTTTATTTATTAGATTTATTAATTTAAGGTTGTAAAATTTATTGATTATAAACTCTCACATATGTGAGGGATTTTATTTGTAGATATATTTATTTGGTACAAATTTATATATTGATTTTCATTTATCCAGTTTTATGAAAGTTTAAAATACTAATCATTTCACTATAAATATTGGATTGATATGATGGCCAAGGACGCTTCTCTCACTGTGAGCCAATACCTTTCCAAGCTATAACGTTGCCTACCTTACATGTGAAACTGATAAGGGTAAGGAACCGAATGAAAGGCAAGAAGATAATAGACTTATTAAGAACTAAGGAACTAAAAAGAATTGATCTCTTGTACCCTCGAACAAAACAAAACTTGCTTCCCCTAGGTCTCTCTCTCTCTCATTTAAGAAAAACTAGAAATGTAAAACTCAAATTTATCAATCTCTCAGTTTATAAATCCCTACTTTATCATGGGACATGATACAAGGGTCTACGATGTTAATAAACCTATACCATGATTGTTAGATATAGGTTAGGCCTCTGCTGAGTAGTGGCCATTAATGTAGGAGCAAAAACATTAAAACGTTACTGATCTCACCTATCTCTCATGTTGGTTATATATCAGCATGGCATTTTGTTTTTCTCCTTCATTAGACCATTTACAATTGGCATGTTGAATTATTTATTTGACAGTTTAATAGATTCAACTAGATTAAAACCCGTGCTAGAGCACTGGTTGAAATTCATTTAATTTATATTGCATTTTTATATAAAATATAATTTATATGATTATTTAAAAATGTTTTTTGGATAATATGTGGTTGTCTGTAATCGTACATGTACTCGTACACGGTTAAAATATAGTGATTAAAATCAACCCGTGCTATAACACCTTGATGACTGAAAATTTCTCAATGATTTTCCAATCCTCTTTTGTGAGAACTTTTTTAAATCTCTTAACATCCTCCTTCGTCACCCCTGCTTGGATTTTGTTGTACAAAGAAGTATAATCGGAAATCACTCTTAATACGCGGAAAAATGATTAAGTTTTAAGATTTTGTTACCTATATATGGTTAAGTAAAAATTCTTTGGAGATTTGATGATGTTCTTTCGAATATCTTTTTTAAAAGGATCTTAAATCAAGATTTAATTAATGGTTACAACTCATGTAAGCTATAACCTATCAAATATTAAATCATTAATTTTATAACACATATTATATAGTGTATAAAAAATATTGTATACTTTCGTTTTATTATATAGGGGATGAGGGTGTTGAAAGTTTTAAAAAAAACATTACATGGATTAAACATAATTGAATTTTTTCAACATGTTGAGAAAACAAAATCTGGGACCCCTGATGCCACATGTCATCTTCTGAATGGAGCAAGCAATGTGTGGTGTGCACTCACCGTAAAACTCATGAAATAAGAAATAAACTATCTCATTTATTTAGAATTTTAAAGATTATTTTCCACTCCTAACTATTTGAATCAATTAAATTATAATAAACTTTTTTTTTTGTTTAGATCAAAGTTTATCATTTTTTTTGACTTTATAAATAGAGACTTGTTTCATTTAATTTGGACAATAAAAAAATTCATCTTTTTACTATAATTTTTCTAATTATCCTTTAATAAACTATTGTTTAATTTTAATCAGTAATTGTTATTAATTAATAAAAAACAAAAAAAATAAAAGAAGATAAAATATATTATAAAAATAGTAGGATAAGATGTTGAATTTAGTTAAACAGAACTATCGTAGAAAGTAAAAATTGAGAGGGTGTTAAATTATTACGTGGAATAAAAGGAAGATGAGGAGGAAGAAAAAGAAAAAATGATGATATGGAGTAAAAAGTAAACTGTTGAAAACTTAAACCAATACACATAGTCTTATGACAATTTTTACAATGATGCTGATTTCTAAATGATTCCAACCATAGTACTATGCTATGGATTATGGATGAAAGCCGTTAATGCTTTGAAACCAAATAAGCTTTTTAAATTAATCATCACCTTTATCGTGGTCAATGTTGCTGCTTCACATGGAAACGATTGAAAACTTGAGAAAGTCCAATATTAAAGAAAAATCGATAAAATCAAAGCAGAAACAGTTGACTTGTCTTATTAAATTTGATGTCACATTAACTAATAACTAAACTCCATAGTCCACACACAGCTGCCCAAAAAGCCGACCTTTTAGGGGATCCCTCCACTACTTTCTTCTTCCCCAACCTTTTCATGATTCTTCTTCTCCAATTCAACTTTCCAATTAATCAATTCTCACAAAATCATTGCTTGATGTTACTTCCTCTTCCTATAGTATAAACGAACCCATCCACAAAAAAAAAAAATCAAACCTTTTGCATATCAGCATATTTCTCTGTTTTATTTTCTTGATTCTCTGCAATTTTTATTTAAAGAAAGTTTCCATCTTTGGTATCTGGGTCGTGATATATTGAGCTAATCTATAAGCTAAATCAGAGACGAGAAAGCAATGGGAAATTGCTTAGCCAAGAATTACGGATTGGTGATGAAACCACAACAAAATGGTGAGATCGAGAACAGAGGAAGGAGTAGTAACCACCAAGATCCGCCTGAGAAACCCACCGGAACGAATCAACCACCGCCGTGGCGTAATCCGCCGAAGAAACACAGTGTTGGTGCTGCTTCAATCTCGAGAAGCCGTACGAAGACGTGAAACTGTTGTACACGCTGAGCAAAGAACTGGGTCGAGGCCAGTTTGGGGTAACGTATCTGTGCACAGAGAAGTCGACGGGGAAGAGATTCGCTTGCAAGTCGATCTCGAAGAAGAAACTAGTGACTAAAGCTGATAAAGAGGATATGAGGAGAGAAATTCAGATGATGCAGCATTTGAGTGTACAACCTAACATTGTTGAGTTTAAAGGAGCTTATGAAGACGACAAAGCTGTGAACTTGGTGATGGAGCTTTGTGCTGGTGGAGAATTGTTCGATAGGATTCTAGCAAAGGGACATTACAGTGAGAGAGCAGCTGCTTCTGTTTGTAGACAGATTGTGAATGTTGTCAACATTTGTCATTTCATGGGTGTGATGCATAGAGACTTAAAGCCTGAGAATTTCTTGTTGTCTAGCAAAGATGACAAGGCTCTTATCATAGCCACCGATTTCGGATTATCAGTCTTTATCCAAGAAGGTATATATTATTACATCTTTTGTTGAGAATTGATGAAAAGAAGAGATTGTTGTTGGTTGAATGAGGCATGATAGGTTTGTTTTTGTAGGGAGAGTGTATAAAGATATAGTTGGGAGTGCATATTATGTTGCTCCTGAAGTTTTGAAGCGTAGATATGGTAAACAAGTCGATATACGGAGTGCTGGAGTTATACTCTACATTCTACTTAGCGGTGTACCTCCATTTTGGGCTGGTAATAAGATACTGTTATCGTCTTTTTTTAGTTTCATATTATATATTTGAGAAGAGTGTAGTTAGTGATGTATGTGAGTATATGGTTTTGTTGGCTTTGGGAATGTAGAAACGGAGAAAGGGATATTTGATGCTATATTGGAAGGTGAAATCGACTTTGATACCCAACCTTGGCTTTCTATTTCCACTAGTGCTAAGGATTTGGTACGTAAAATGTTGACTCAAGATTCTAAACGACGGGTTTCTGCTGCTGAAGTTCTTGGTAAGTAAAACGATCTTTTTAGTTATGATAACTTCTTGTATACTTACTTGAATGCTGAAAATGTGGTTGGTTTACTTTTTTGGCAGAACATCCATGGCTAAGAGAAGGTGGAGAAGCATCGGATAAACCTATTGATAGTGCTGTTCTCTCAAGGATGAAACAATTTAAAGCGATGAATAAGCTAAAGAAACTTGCTCTAAAGGTTTAAGATCAAAGATGTGATGCATTGTTGCTAAATTCTGACAGACCTTTTGTGTTTTTTTTTTCTTACTGTTTAAATTTTGAAACAGGTGATTGCGGAGAATATTGACACGGAAGAGATACAAGGCTTAAAGGCGATGTTTGCTAATAGGTACAATCACATATGAAGAATTGAAAGAAGGATTAGCCAAGTTCTTCGTAAGTAATCTAATCTTCTTCCACAGAGATTTACCCATCTGATGTTGATGGAAACGGGTCGATAGATTACACCGAGTTTATTACCGCAACGATGCATAGACATAGGCTTGAAAGTAATGAAAGTCTCTACAAAGCCTTCCAACATTTTGACAAAGATGGGAGTGGGTGAGTGATCTTTTTATTTGTTTTTGATACGAACGGTAAATAGATTTGTAGGCATGATGGATGAGACTTTTTGTTGGAATTGTGTGTTGATAGATACATTACGATAGACGAGCTAGAGGCTGCTTTGAAGGAATATGGAATGGGAGATGATGTCGACTCCGATAATGTAAAGCCAAAAAAGAAGTCTTTCTCCCTTAAAACGTTTTGGTTTTCAATCTCTAACCTCTTATCTTTCTTGTTACAGGACGGTAAAATCAACTACGACGAGTTTTGTGCTATGATGAGAAGCGGGGACCCACAACAGCCAAGACTGTTCTAACACATAACATTTCATATGTCTTCTATGTCGGAATCTAAAATGACTTATGTTTGAATTATTATTCTGCTTAGAATTCGTATTGTATTTTGTTTAATCGCTCACAAATTCAGCTTATAAATGACTTAATTATATGTTAGTTATCATATCTTTTGATTTGGTTTCTTCGTATCGGGTGAATTAGGAATAGAGACAGCAAACTTAGGTTTATTTTTTGTCCTTCTATTTTAAGATTATGTGTTTTGCTATTTTTGAGAGGTTGACTTTTGGTTTGTTTGTCTTTTCGATTTCCTATCCCTTTTATCTTGATCTCCAATCTCATATTGAAACTGTTATCAAATCATGTATTTCTAATAGCTGATAATCTGAATTCATTGGATATTGGAACAGAACATTCATAATTGTTCCTTGTTGCAAATAGTGTATCTGATTTTAACGAGAAGAGGTAAATTAAACATTTCATTTTTGGTCCTTGTTAAACTTTTCTTAAATTGGCAAGTAAGAACAATTTGCAGGGCTGCAAAAGCTTTGTAGTTTAGCTGTGCTTGTTTGTTTTTAGCTGCTATATTTGAAGAGATATCCGTTTATCTCTCAGGAACCACGGGAAGAGTCTAAGCCTCTCTCACATGCGTTTAGAGAAGACAGAACATCCCAGGTGCTACTTTTGGGACTATAAGTCGTCCTTAAGTATTGTGGTGAGACTGAGTTTCTCGATAAACTGGAGATGGTGAGTATTGATGGCTGCAAGAAAGGTAACTAACTTCTCTCAATGCGGTCTGATGTTCTTGATGTTTACTTGTTTAGTTGTTGGTCAAATTTCTAGTGATATTGTTCTTATTACTAGAGGTTAAAGTTTTGAAAATATCTGCAGGTCAAGTTCAGTTTATTTCAGTTTCCATGGGTGGTATTCACAGGCAACTCGAGTGCACATGGTAGAGTTGGTGCCACCGCTGCCATCTGCTGCTTCAATCCTCGAGTACTTGACTGCAGAGGTTCATGAGTTAGCTGGAAACGCTAGCAAAGATCTGAAAGTGAAGAGTATAACTTCATGGCATTTGCAGTTGGCCATCAGAGGAATGTGCGAATGATAAGTTTAGGACATGATTTTGTGTTTTGTTTATGACTTGGTTTGATGGTTACATGTTCTTTTCTAGAGTTCATGTTTGTAATGTGTTCACTTTGTATGCTTTTCTTTAAATGGAATTTTTTTTTTGTAATTTATGATTATTTTGTGGGCTTTAGTTCTTTAGAAATCTATCAATTGATTATTGTTATAATAGGTGTACAATTTGACAGAATAAATGTAAAAAGTTTATGACAAGTAACTGTGTAGCTTGTTGTGAGTCTATTAGTCACCAAAATTTTGTGGCTTTTTGTATATAGTCCTTACTAATATCTCTGACGCAAATTGTAACAAATGGTGGTAGATAAATGTAACAATTAGTAGCAACTTGCGACATATTAATTTGTATCTAATTTGTGGCAATTTGCTACAATTTGTTATAAAGAGGAATTTTGCGACGACCAAATAGTTACAAATTTTTTTTGTCTCAAAACTGTAACAAATTTTATTTAGCTACGCAAAACGTATTATACCTACACAATTTTTCGTAACTATACAATACATTTTTACTAGTGAGAGAGACGGAGCGGAGGTGGTGAAAGCCATTGGTGGGTCTGGGGCTCATGTCGTGGTTGTGGTAAGTCTTGATGGTCTTGGAGGAGCCAAGACAGGTCAGATCTGAGAAGGGAAAGGGGAAGAAGAGAAAGAAAGTGAAAGGAAGATGGAGATAAAAAATCTATGTTGAGTAGCCAACTTTGGGGGATCTCCGGCGCCGTATCTGATGTCTTTCAGGAAAGTTAAATATATCGGCGTGATATCCGACAAGCCAGGAGTGCATAGAAACTGACAGAGCCTCAATAGGCATTAAACTCAAGGAATTATGCGTGTTACTTCCTGAAGAAGAAACAGCTGGAGTTGTGCAATTTTTGTTAAGTATGGAACATGAACAGTTCCAAGATGAGTTATTGAGGGTATCTTTATGAGGTTGTAAGGATGTTCGATCAAGCTGAAAATTTGTGGAGAGACTCGTGGTAATATAAGCTCCATAATCAACAGTGGAATTGCGAATGGAATTGTTAGTTTGTGTTTTATTCGAGGGTTGTTATGGAGGCTTTGTATATATGGAATGAACAATGACAATTGACAAGTTGTATTGTGGGTTGGGCAAACAATCTCGGTTTGAGCTGAAACCTTTTTGGTGAATAAGAATCTTCTTACTTTGTTTTGCATTGGTCCTTAAATATAATAATCTTCTTACTTTGATTATCAGGATGTTAGCTTTCATTGCTTTCACTCTTTCGGTTGCATTGGTCATGTAAAATTTCTGAGCCATGGTTTCCTTTTTCATTATTAGCATATTGAGGATTTAACACAAGAAAAAAATTCACTGCAAAGGGATCTAATGCTTCATGTGCGCTGGCAGAACCCTTAGCATGTTTGAAAGTACATATTGGAAAAGAGTTATTACTCAAAAAAGTCACAAAAATTATAGTCTGAAAAATTTTAATTTTGTTTTTTGTTATTTATTAGATGTATGTTATCACCAACACCAGTTTAATTGAATGAACTTCTAATTTAGCTTATAGCTTATAGTTTCTATTTATAATTTTTATTTAGCTATAGCTATAGCTTCTATCTATATCAACACCAGTTTTAGGAGCTTATAGCTTATAGTTTCTATTTATAATTTTTATTTAGCTATAGCTATAGCTTCTATCTATATCAACGCCAGTTGTATAAGATTTGACAATGAAAACAAAAAGAAAAAATATGAAAAATAAGAAAACATTGAATAAAAAAACATGAAAACATAAGTGGTAGCGATCAATTAAATATGAAAAATGGGATAAATTCATGATTATAAAATTGTTTCGTTTTTCTGGTGGTCAAAGAAATGGTTTAGGATCTGTGAGGTCACCAGTTTGATCCACATCACCTCGACGTCGAGTTAAATTCATGATTTTTTTGATCAGATTTGAGTTTATAACACAACTGATTTTTTCTATTTTTAAAATTTTGTATATGAATTTTTTTTCCTTAATACTAATTTAAATTTTATAAGACAATATTTAATCAAAGGTCATCAATCTTATATAATTTTCATCAAAATATATCAAATAAACCTAGTACATGAATGAACTTTTTCCATTAATAGTAATTTTTTTATAAGATAATATATCATAATATTCATCAATCGCATATCATTTTTACCAAAATATATTAATTAAGCCCACACGTAGCGTGAGTACAAAACCTAGTCTATACTAAATAAAAGTATGAGCTATAAACTCTTAATGTGTCCACATAGGATTTTAAACAACCAATAGGGATTTGACATGTCACTCATTAATATTTTCTAAATTTACGGAATTTTCTATATTAAGAATTTTTTAAAACAACCTATAATTATTTGACATGTCATTCATTAACATTTTTTAAATTTCCAGAATTTTCTATATTAAGATTTTTTTTTAAAAAGAAAATTTTAAATTTATGGAAATAAAAGAATTATGTACAACGTCCCACATCGGCTAGAAAATTTTAGACAATGGTTCAGAACCAGTATAAATAAAGATTAATATGCTTCCAACAGCGAATGAGCAGGAAAGCTTGATTTATCAGGCGTCCAAGTTAAAAAGTTTATTCGATTTGATTCGATTTTTTATTTGATCAAATTAAAACTTTAAAAAGTTTCAAAAAAAAATTCTAATATTGAAATTTTTTAAAAGTTTAAATATTATAAATATTGAAACTTTTAAAAGTTCTTAGCTTTAAAAAGGTTTTAAATATTATAATTTTTAATTGTTAATAGTTTAAAATATTATAAATATTGAACTTTTTAAAAGGTTCAAATATTATATTTTGAAACCTTTTAAAAGTTTAAAATATTAGAAATATTGAAACTTCTAAAAGTCTTAGCTTTTAAAAGATTTCAAAATCTTATAATCTTTAAATTTTAAAAATTTCTTAGCTTATAAAAGGTTTCTAAAAAATTATTGTTTATAAATTTTAAAAGTTTAAAATATTAGAAATATTGAAACTTTTAAAAGGTTCAAATATTAAAAATATTTAAACTTCATAAAATGTTTTAAAATATTACAATTACTTAACCTCCATAAAAATTTTAAAATATTAGTATATTAATAAAAAGTTGAAGCTATAAACTCCTAAAGGTGTCCATATAGGATTTAAAACAACCAATAAGAATTATATATTTCACTAATTAACATTTTTGGAAATATAGTAGTAATCTATATTATCATGAATTTTTAGAAAAAAAACAAAGAGTAAAATTTATAGAAATAAAAGAAATATGATTTGATATTCTTGCAGTAAAATTTTTATTTTTAAGTCTAAGAAAGAAGAATTGACGTCGCAAGACCTTGAGTTGATGTTATTTGAGTTTAAAGAAGAAGGATCGACGAAAAGCACAAATATTTAACTATACATGTGTTCAAATTACTTTCTCCGCGAGTAAGGATTTTGGTTTGAGAACTTTCAATATGTGTGGATCTAAAACCGAATAAGCATATGGATGAAATTATCAATAATTGGATGCATGTGTTGACTATGCTGGTCTTATGAATTGCACAAATTTTATGAGAAAAGAAATGATTTTGGTCTTGGAGTTTGATGGGTTAACAAGTTGTATGGTTGTCTAAAAAAAATTTCATTGGAAAAATGTGAAAAAATTGATGTAAGAAGAAGAAGAGTATAACGAAAAACCGGATAATAGTAATGATGACAATTACCATAAAATTTGACAATGAAAATGACAAGAAAGAATATGAAAAATAAGAAAACATTGAATAAAAACACGAACACATAGATGGTAGCAATCAATTAAATATGAAAAACGAGATAAATTCAAGATTATAAAATTATTTCGTTTTCTGATGGTTAAAGAAATGGTTTAGGATATGTAAGGTCACCGGTTTGATTCGCCTCTCCTGGACGTCGAGTTAAATTCATGATTTTTTTGATCTGATTTGATTTTATAATACAACTCATTTTTATATTTTTAAAAAAATTGTATCTAAAACTTAAATTTTTTATAAGATAATATTTCATTATTGTCATCAGTCACATACTCGCTCCATTTCATAATATAAGATGTTTTAGAAAAGATTTTTTGTTTCATAATATAAGATGTTTTCAAGTTTATATGCTAATTTTAGATTAGTTTAATATTTTTTTATTATACTGTTTTATTTATGATTGGTTAAACTTTTTTTAAAGTGGTCATTTCTTATATTTTGAAACGAAGTGAGTATATATAATTTTCATCAAAATATATCTAAGCGTGGGTTCAAAACCTAGTCTATACTAAATAAAAGTAGGAATTATAAGCTCCTAATGTTGTCCAGGATTAGCTTCATTATTCAACATTTTAAAAAATTTACAGAATTCTATATATTAAGTTACTTAAAAAAATATGGAAATAAATTTAAGGTCGTCCACCTAGGATTTTAATCGATCAATGAGAATTAGATATCTCACTAATTAACATTTTTGTCATTACAATATTTTTATATATTATGTTTTTCGTTAAAAAAAAAACTGGAAATTAAAGATCCCAAAAAATTTCTATTTTTTTAAATACCAAAAATTGATTGATATGTGTATTTTCTAAATCTAAAGAGTTAAATTTGTTAAAATCGTATGATAATTTAATATTTCTTTATAGCCGCCTCTTAACTTACTATAAATATTATGTATCGTTTAGTGAAAAAATCTCACTGGTTTTGGTCAATTCGTTTGAAAGGTGATTAGTTGGAGATGATGGTTATGAATAATTATAACCGGATCATAAGCATCAGGCTGTTGCTGAGTAGTAGACTGTGGCTCTATTGATTGTGAGATGAGATTGGATCCGACATCCAAAGAATCAGATTGGGGTTGGATTAGAGTTAGGTTTATGTATTCTTCGAGGAACCCTTTGTTGCAAAGAGGACAAACAAAAATAAGCGGAAGAAGTAATAGTGATTGTGATCGTCCAATTGCACTGGTAATAGAATAACACACATCAGTTATTTACGCGTTTACAGCATGTTTTAGTCAGTTTTGACCAAACTTGGTTATATGGTAAACAGTCCTAAAGTTAATGCAAAGAGGTCAAACAAAAAAAAACTTTCAAGCAGCTAACTATTTTATATTTATACTAGCAATCGATCCGCGCTATGCACGGTAGTTAGAATAAGGTGTATTCCGAGTTTTGTTGTGTATATTTTTTTTGGGTTTTGTAAATTCATCTTTACGTTTGTTTTTGTATTTAATTTAAGTTGCTTATGTTGTTTTGTTGAATATTTTAATAAAAATATGTTTTGCAGTAAGTATAATTTAGTTTGCTGTTTTTAAAGGAAAAATTGAGATCATCTTGTGTGTTTATAATGTTTTTTTAAAAAAATATTATTAGAAGTTAACATTGTTTAGTTGAAGTTGTTGTTTTGCTGTAGTTGTTAGATGTCATTAATTTATTATTATTTTCTATTTTGTGATTGGATTGTTATTTAATATTTTCATATGTATTTTGTAAACTATTGGAGTAATTTTTTTGTCCATGTTTTAGTGTTTGGAGTGAAAAGATTGTGGATTTTATTAAGAAAAATAAATAAAATCAATAACTTACATTCCTCTTTTCTGGGCTATTTTTGTTTGTTTCAATCGGGCCCAATTTCTCTGGAAAGCTTATAATTTGTGGGTTTATTGGACCATTATTTATATGTTATTGAGTTGAAATTGATTTGTTCTTTTTCAAAATCCGATGTCCTCATGAACGGATAGGAGAAAAGCAATTTTCCGATATAGAGGTCTGTTTGAGTATTGAACTTATGTCTTTGATGCTCTTAATCGTTTTTTCAGTCATTCATGTCGTAATCGTTATCCCCTGTTGATTTTGTTAAAGGTGAATGTCAATTGGGTTGCAAATTTGTTTATATGAAAATATGTTGGCTTCTTTAGGTTTCCTAATTAAGTTGTGAGTTGTTTTGTGTTCTTGGTTGTAATTTTTTCCCCTTTGTCCTGTGAGTGGTTTTTTCGATTCGATATAAGTTGTGTTTTGGGGAAAATTATTTTCTTGTTTATCTTGCTGTAATTTTATAAAGTCCGGGTTGTTTTTTTGTTTTCTCGGTTGTTTTTTTCATATAATTTTGTGTTACAGTTATCTGATTGTGGCATTCATATATTTGAACCTTTTTAGTTTATTAAATGTGTGTTCATCTCTTTGCTTCTTTGTCTTTGGTGATGGATTTGTGAAGTGCTGCCAAATAATTTTAATTGATTTCTAGTTGTGTTTCCTTGATTCTTTGAAAGTGTTGCTTGGGTTGCCTTGTTTTGATATTTGAAATTTTAAATTATGATCAGTTTAATAGAAATTTTTAACTATATTTTTACCACTAATGAAAAATTATAGTATTGTTTTCTTATTTTAACATTTAATTTATTTTACATAATTATTTTTTATTTAAACTTTCGATTAATTATATTTAACAAAAAACATGCACTAAATGAATATTTTAAAATAAAAAAAATTGAATTCATAGGATTTAAAAATAGTGATGGGTCTAGAGACTTTGAATGAAATAGTGTTGGGCCTACAGATTTTGGATGAAATTTAGTTGATCAGTTTGTCATTTGTATGATTGTTTAAAGTGCTTATTAAAATCTGACGTGCTTAACACTTTCTTAAACACAGATTTCAAGCAATTGACATGTGATTAGTTCAATAAACTTTTGTTCGTTTATACTAAGGAAACTGTAAGAAAAGAAAATCAATATATTAAAAAAGAGAAATGTAAATTTTCAAAAATAACATATAGAATATACGAAACTGATATTTTTATTCTTATTTTGTTAAGTTTCTTATTTCTTAATAAAATATGAATATTAACAAAAAAAAATGTATTCGATCAATCCTACATCTTTTGAGTATAAATAATAACCGGGGGCATATCATAATTTTTTATTTGTAAATTTTGAACATTAGTTACAGTTATGGTTGATTAATAGGTCTTACTGGCGTTAATTTTTCTTTTTCATCGCTTTTGCCACCATTGTGGGCATTTCTCTTTCTGGTTATTCTTTACATCTCTTATAAACCTAAAACATGTGTTTGTGTATGATATTATAGATGATTTGATGTTGTTTGTGTAAGATTTTTGGATATTAAGAAGAAAGATAGACGACAAGAATCATTGAAAACTAAGTTATGGTAGAAGATAACTGAATTTCGAGTTCAATATATCAAATGAACGATGTTGTTTTGGGTAGTTAATTCATAGGCTTATAGAGCTATGTTTAATTAAAATTATAAATTTCTTGCTCTGTTTTCAACCACATAATAACGAATGTTTTACATAGAAAAAGATGGAGAAGATTAGGAAGAAAGTAAGGAAGAGGAAGAAGAAGAGTATAACGAATAAGTGGATTGTGAAAGTAACGACAACAATGAACTTGAAAAATTGAATATGACTAACGAGAAGGAATATAAAGAGACGGTGAACGTAAAAAGAAATATGAATATATATATGTATTGGCTGCCAATTAAATATGAAAAACAAGATTGATTCATGATTCTTTTCATCATATTTGATTCTTAGACACTATTGACTTTTATAATTTTAAAAGTTGTATATTTGAATTGAATTTTTTTGTCTTAATAGTAATTTTAATTTTTTTTAAAGATAATATATAATAACTATCATCAATTGTATATAGTTTTTACCAAACTATATCAAATAATCTCACGCGTAGCGTGAGTTCAAAACCTAGTCTATCTTATTATATAAACCTTGATGACGAAATTACTAATTAACAAGATCATGACACGTGTCAATTGTATAATTCAGATGTTGACATATGTCAATTCTAAATTTATTAAAATTTTAAAAATATAAAAATGTAAAATTTAAAACCTACCATAAAAAGGTTGTATATAAAAGTAAAATATAGAAAAGAAAACCTAAGTTTATTTTAAACGTGTCAATTGTATCATTCAGAAGTTGACACATGTCAATTCTAAATTTATTAAAATTTTAAAAATATAAAAATGTAAAAATTCAAAACCTACCATAAAAAGGTTGTATATAAAAGTAAAATATAGAAAAGAAAACCTAAGTTTATTTAAAATTTTTAAGGAAAAAAAATCTTTGTAAACTTCCAAATGTAAAACAAAACTATGAAAAGTTTTTAAAATATTAAAAGGCAATTATAAGAAAATTAGAAAATTTAAACAGCTTTAAAATTTAAAAAGATCATTATAAGGAAATTATATATATAAATAAAATTCTAACTTAAAATATATTTTATTTATTTTAATTTTAAGTTGCTAATTTTACAAGAAAATTGATTACTTTTTATATAAGATAAAAAAATGATTGTGAAAATATACAGTTAATTACTGTTTCTAAGAAAAAGATGGTTGAAGTAAAAAAAAAAAAAAAAGATCTTCTCATATTTTTTTCACCAATCAAATAATTTATTCAAAAAAACTGTTATTGTAATATATAAGATAGGAGTATGCAATATTAATGTATGCGTTTTTTAACTATAAAAATGCTAAAGTGAAGAGACATATAATAGGTTATTTAATGTGGTCATAAAGATAATTTGTTGGTAGTAGTAAAGACTAAAGAGTATATTTTAACAGTAAAATATATTTGTGTTTACAAATACATTTTTAGTGGTAATGTATATAGTAGATTTGTAAATGAATATACATTAATGTACTACAGAAAACAAAAAAATAACTATTTTCTATAACTAAAAGTTTATCTCTTTACTTTTATACATTGTTTTACTTATGAAAAGAATTAAATATATATTCTTTTTTAAATTTAACAATAAATTAACTAAAACTTTAACTTTGAACATATCTACAACTATTTTCTTTAACTAAAAGTGTATCTATTTACTTTTTTTTTCAACCAAACAATAAATTAAAAAGAATTTCCTTGGTTAGTTGTCCAAGCTGGAGGGAAGAGGTTTACAAAAGAAACTTCAAAGATAAGAGAACGCGAAGGAGGGGCAAGACAATCTGTCTTCGTATTTGACGCACGGAGGATCCAAGAGATATAGAATAGTGGGAAGGACTCCAGCAAGTTAAACTCATCGAGCATGTTTGAGAAGGACGGTCAGTCTTCAGAGACTACACAATAGTGAGTAACTCACACAATCAGTCTCAAAATGTCGACAAGCGATACCTGCAGCACGTATCCGCTCCATGACCGACAACAACGCTTTTAACTCCGAATTTAGGGAGAGGACTCTGTCTTAGACACTTGGCCTCCAACAACAAGGTTCGCTCCTCACCAACACAACACCACCATTCCAATCCTGAATGCGCATTGGTTGCTTTCCAAGAACCATTAATCTGACAACCAGGTGAAGAAATTTGGACCTCCGAAAACGGAGATGGAGCTGACATGACCGCCGTAAAAGAGAGCGCCTTTTCCCAGGCTAATTTTCCAAAGCCTGAGCAATTATTCATTCGCCTCGATCTCTAAATTTGATTTTTTTTTTTTTTAGTTATGGCCTCCGAGATTGTCCATAAATTCTATGATAATTGAAGAAGTTGATCAGAGTCACCCTGTTGAGAGGCAACCTTCCAGAAAACAAAATCCAAATTTGAGTACACTGACTCATATGGAAAACCCTCTGACGAGACCTGAGTCGGAGATAAATTTCAAACTTCACACGAGCGAGGGCATTCAAAGAAAACATGATTAATAGTCAACCGCATAGTCGCACCATTTACACCAAAATCACATTGGACAACTCAGTGTATCAATTTATTTTTAGAGATAGTTTTTACTTACTAAAAATATTTTTTTATATTCTTTGTTAAATTTAATTTTATTTTAAAAACTCTAAACCCGCACATCGGGCAGGTCCTAATCTAGTACTAAATAAAAGTAGGAGCTATAAGCGCTTAAAGTTGTCCACATAGGATTTTAAACAACCAATAGGGGTTTGACATGTCACTCATTAATTTTTTTATAAATTTACAGAATTTTATATATTAAGAATTTTTTAAACAACTTATCAGGATTTGACATTTCATTTATTAACATTTTAAAACTTTCCAGAATTTTCTATATTAAAAATTTTTAGAAAAAGGAAAATTTTATAACGTCCCACATCGGCTAAAATAATTTAGACAATGGCTGAGAAACATTATAAATAAAAATATGTTTTCAACTACGAACGAGCAAAAAGCTTAATTTATCAAGCGTCCAAATTTCCTAAGGCTGTTCACATGAGATTTTAAACAATCTATAAAAATTTGACATGTTACTCATTAATATTTTTATAAATTTATAAAATTTTAAATATTAAAAATTATTTTAAAGAATCTATCAAAATTTGACATGTTATTTATTAACATTTTTAAAAATTTCCAAATTTTCTATACTAAAATGACAACGACAACAACTTACATTAGCCGCGTTTTATAGCACTACAGAGTGTAAAATAGTCATTTACCAACAAAACAATCCTCTCTACAAAACAAGCACTCTCTCTCTCTCTCTCTCTCTCTCTCACTCTCTCTCTCTCTCTCTCTCTCTCCGCTGCGACTTCTTCCCATTCTCTCCGGCTTCTCTGTTTTTTTTTTTAGGGTTTTTCAGTTTCATTCGGTTACGAAGAAGAAGAAAGAGTAAAGGTTGCATTTTTATTTGCATTTTGTAAGTAAAAAATGGAGAAGAAGCAAGGGTTTTTCTCAACACTGAGAGACGAAGTGGTAAGAGGCTTATCACCTTCTCGTTCCAGACCACCACGTTCTCGTTCCGCAAGCCCATCACGCTCAAATAACAACCCAACACATATGAAAGCTCTTCTCTGGGGTAGAAAGAAACTACTCGCTAGCTCCGGCGGCTGCAGCGGCGGCGGCGGCGGAGGTCTCTACTTGCCGCAACCGGAGCCGTTGATTGGGAGATCCGGTAGTTTAAGACCTGTCATGGAAGGTCCTGATCCGGATGATAACGGTGAAATACCTCCTCCTGGTGGTGGGGATTCGAAAAGACTCGGGTCGGGTCTTACCCATTGGGTCAAAGGTCAGTGGTCACGTGCTCCCTCCGTGCCTTCCAACACTCCGGCTTCTCGGAGGTCTGATCTGAGGGTTCTCCTCGGCGTTATGGGAGCTCCTCTCGCTCCCATTAGCGTCTCTTCCTCAACTCATCTCCTTCACCTCACCATCACAGATTCTCCCATTGTTAGTCTCTCATTCATAAAGTTGAAGTTTTTAATCCCCTGAATTCATAAATCTTTTAGACTCCAGTTCTTGTTTGAGAATATGGACATTTTTGTGATGTCCTGGTTTTATTGAAAATTTCTTAATTCTAGTTGATTGTTTGGATTGGTTGGTGGAGTATTGTCATTATCTGGTGGGGGTTTGATTCATATAATACTCAGATTTTGAGTTGTATATGAATTTGATTTACTATAATAATAATAAAATTCAGTTTTTTTGTTTGTATTATTGTGTGATATATGTTTTTCTGTGGGTGTGTTGTTTGTAGGAAACATCATCTGCGCAGTACATTTTGCAACAGTACACGGCGGCTTGTTGTGGTGGTCAGAAGTTACAAAACTCCATTAAAAACGCTTATGCTATGGGTAAGCTCAAGATGATCACTTCAGAGCTTGAAACCCCTACTGGTACTGTTAGAAACCGGAACTCCACCAAGTCTGAAATTGGAGGGTTCGTTCTCTGGCAGATGAATCCTGATATGTGGTATGTTGAGCTCTCTGTTGGTGGTAGTAAGGTTCGTGCTGGCTGCAATGGGAAGCTCGTTTGGCGACATACTCCTTGGCTTGGTTCTCACACTGCTAAAGGACCCGTCAGACCTCTTCGCCGTGCTCTTCAGGTTTAATCCCCTAACCGAAAACAAAAAAACTTCCATGGTTCTTGAAGTCAATCCAATGGTTGTCTTATTATGTTTAATGATCACCCAGGGACTTGATCCGAGAACTACTGCTACTATGTTTGCTGAGTCGAAGTGTGTTGGAGAGAGGAAGGTGAATGGTGAAGATTGTTTCATTCTGAAGCTATGCACTGACCCTGAAACGCTAAAGGCGAGGAGTGAAGGACCAGCAGAGATCGTAAGACACATCCTCTTTGGTTACTTCAGCCAAAGAACAGGGCTTTTAGCTCAAATCGAGGATTCTCAGTTGACTCGAATCCAATCTAACGATGGTGATGCTGTTTACTGGGAGACTACAATCAGTTCGTCTCTAGACGATTACAAACAAGTCGAAGGGATCATGATTGCTCACTCTGGACGCTCTGTTGTTACTCTCTTCAGATTCGGGGAAGTGGCGATGAGCCACACTAGGACAAAGATGGAGGAAAGATGGACTATTGAAGAAGTTGCTTTCGATGTTCCTGGTCTGTCTCCAGATTGCTTTATCCCTCCTGCTGATCTTAGGTCTGGTTCGTTAACTGAAGCATGCGAGTACTCGGGTCAAGAGGAGAAAGGGAAGAGCTCGATCACGTTGGCTGCAACAACAGCACATAGAGCTAAAGTAGCAGCCTTGGAGAAAGGAAGGTTCCACGAGAATCCAGTTTGGCATATCGACGTCTGAGTTGTGTAGGGAAGATGCAATCTGTGCATAGTAATGCTTATAACAAGCCGTAATCCTTGAAATCAAAACTAACTAACCACTTTTGTTTAACAGCTTACATATTAGGAGTTTGATTACACAACTGGTTTATTTCAGTTTTCGTTTGTCTGTTTTTTTTCTTCTTTGTCACCTTCAATTTTTTTCGAGTAAGGTGATGATGGGATTGATTTGCAAAAACGGTGGCAACAAGAGAAGGAGAATTGTTGTTGCTTAAGTGATGAATTTGTCTCATTTTTTTTTTGTTTGTTTGATAAATTTTCAATTAATGGAAAAGCTAAGTTTCTCCATCTTCTATCAAATGTCCTGGTTTTAAACCAGACTAAACCGTTCCAAGTTGTTTGAATTTGAATCATATTAGATTTAATGTTGTTAAAGACATGATGATATTGATGTGATACAAAAAAAAAGTTTGAAACATTCTTAATGTATGTATAGTTAATTTTAGTGGCCAGAGAGTGAGGTGAGTTAGGTACCCAATAAAGAAAGTGATAGTTAGGAACACATAAATTGGATTTTATGAAAGGAATTGAAGATGATGATTATGAATTTATGAAGAAATGGGTCCATATTTGTATGCTTTTGTAGCAAAAAAATAGCTTTTTGAACAACTGTCTTCTCTTTTTTGCCTTAACTTTCTTTTAAAGTTCTTTTTTTTGGACATACAACTTTCTTTTTAAAGTTGTTATATATTGATTGCATCTTTTATTATTCGACTTCAATATACTTAACCTACATGGATGTATGAAAATGACATAGTTTTGGAAGACGAAACAAAGCTGTAACCGCATAGCCTGATTGAGACGATCAAAGTTTCTGAAAATGAGAACGTTAAAGTTGTTGAGCGTTACTCAAAAGGATAACCAAATTGTTGGATCAAGATTTGGTAAAAAAAAAAGGTCGCTTGGATAACCAACAAGACATTAAAAGAGAGATCTCAGTGAAGAAAACTAAAAAGATTCACACCATACAAAATCAACGCTTGAACTGCCCAATGGCACACAAAAACCGTTACAAACAAAAACACGTGACAGAACAACAACCAAAAACATTCAAATGGGCGACAAAACTCCAAGACCGATTTAAGGTTGGCTAGAGCTAAAAGAAGCAGGACGTGGCTATAGTTGGGTAAAGGTTTTCTATTTACAAGTCTTATTATTCCTGAGCTATGGCTCTACGGCAATAAGGACAATCTCCACAAGCTCTTAGCCAAGGGTTTAAGCAAGAAGAGTGGAAGCTATGGGTACAGGGCAAGGATATAAGTGTGTCGTCTTTAGTGAAACTCTCTAAACATATGCTACAATCTCTCATCTCAGTTTTAACCTCGGCTGAGCTAAAAGTTTGCCGGTGTAAACAGTTAATAGCATCTTGAGTAAGACCTTGTGGTTTCTTGTTACATTCATAGGTCACTTGAAGCCCTTCTACTTGAAAAATTGGATCAACATCTGGAGAATGAAATGAGGACTCCCTTTGCTCATCTCCCAATGTTACTCTGTTGCTTCTACTGAATCAGAGAAAAACAAAGTTGACACCAATACAACTTCAGTACCCCAAATTGTGAAAAGAAGCTCCAAAGAAAGATCTGTAAGTATAGACTAAGTAGCAAGAATCCACAAGAACTGATTTTTACGCTAAAGTCTTGACCAATTCTAACAAGAATCAAGAGCAGATCAAAACCAGAACCGTGATCAGAAAAAAACAATCATCTTTAGAAAAGAAAAATATCTAAAATCAAACTATCAAGTAAAACTCTAGAATTTTACAGTGGGTTAAACACAGACCTGTTACCAGACAAAGAAACACCTCTCAATCTTTCGAAAAGTCTTGCCCTTGCGAGCAGAACAGCTCCAGGAAGCCTCTCGGATCCACTTAGGTTTACAAAGCTGCTACTCTGAGTTTCAGTATCAGTACTACTGTCAGGATTCAAATACTGAGCGGTGCCTTGAACATCACGAATAGGTCTACGTTCCTGAATTAACAAATCAGGCGAGATTTTAATAAATTGGATCAGATTCATAATTCATTCATACGACTATCGAAACTACTCTTTGGAGGAAGGAAACTTAACAGTATGGTGACAGAAGCGTCGGAGACGTGGAGTGGGTCTTCGGAGAAGATCACAGCCGTCGGAATCATGACGTTGGTTATGGTGATGGGTACCGAGACGGCGATGATGATTGTGTGAGTGGTGTCGATAAGAAGAAGTATCGGATTCTAAATCCGGGTCGGATCGACCTGGACGAGATCTTCGTGTAGAGAAGAGCTCTGATGCGCTCGTCATGCACCGATCAATCACCGAATTCGTTCGTTAATATGATCTCTCTGAAACAAGTGCAGAGACGATAGAGATAAGGAGGAGAGAGAGACAGAGAAGCATTGCAAAGAAAAAGTAAAAGGAAACTGCAGTGAAAAGGTGACGTCATCCCACTCGTTGTTGTCTGAAGGAAGACATTTCTTAAAACGGTGTCGTTGTACCGATAAGTGAGGCAAGAAGCCCAAATAAGTTTAGGCCTATACAGTTGAAGTCCATTAACTGTTTGGTCAGTTAAAGTCAACGTACTAGTTGCAGTTTACAAGTTGGTTTAAGATAAATAAAAAGTTCCCTCCATTAATTAGTGTCTTGTTTTTATTGCCACTTTGTTAATTAACTCATTTTTTGGTTGTTATTGAGTTAATGAGTCTGACAGCCATTTAGTTAATACCTAAATAATCCAACTATCAATCTCCATAAGCAACTTTTAGAAGGCCGAAAGATTATTAACATATTATATACTCCTTTTGAAAATTAATGGATATATATACGGATATCACAGTCGGACTCGATAATAAGTAAGCTAGTGCATGGACAAAGAAATGGCTGATTCCAAGATGAAGCTCCACTGTGGCTGGTTTTTTCTAAATTCGGCAGCTATCTTTGGTATCAGTGAGAAAGGTCTTGACTTCCAACTTGTATTCGTAGACTGGATTGCTGGTGAATCCAAAACCAAAACCTTTCTCTCTACTCTCAATGCTAACTCTTTAACTATTACTTCTACCAGAGCTCTTTTAACTTCATGTGTATGAATGACTATCATTTTCCTTCCAATTTTTGCAGCCATTTGGTGAAGTCCTGGTTCTCGAAGATGGAGATCTCAAACTTTCTGGTATTAAATCTTGTGTCTCCTATTCTATAATTTTATTTTAAATCTGGACTAATGGTATAGAGATTTTTTGAAGGTTTTGCAAAATGTTACATAATCAATACATTTTTAATATGTTCCTTAACGATGCAGATCTTCGTGAAAACCCTAATGGGGAAGACGATAACCCTAGAGGTTGAGTCCTCTGACACCATCGACAATGTGAAAGCGAAGATCCAAGACAAGGAAGGTATCCCACCGGACCAGCAGCGTTTGATTTTCGCCGGGAAGCAGCTCGAAGACGGCCGCACTCTCGCCGACTACAACATCCAGAAGGAATCGACGCTTCATCTCGTGCTCCGTCTCCGTGGTGGTGCTAAGAAGAGGAAGAAGAAGACTTACCCCAAGCCATACGAGAGAGAGAGAGAGAGATTTACCAAGTGATACGTTTTAGCCAAGAGGACGAGGAAGAAGAAGTAGAAGAAGAAAGGAGCGATTTTGATAAACAAAAATGGCGGCGGATGCTCTGAGGATATCGAGTTCTAGTTCCGGTTCGTTGGTTTGTAATCTTAATGGGTCACAGAGGCGGCCTGTTCTTCTTCCTCTGTCTCATCGTGCTACGTTTCTGGGTCTTCCTCCTAGAGCTTCATCTTCTTCGATTTCTTCTTCAATTCCTCTGTTTCTGGGCACTTCTCGTATTGGGCTTGGTTCTTCCAAGCTTTCTCACAGGAAAAAACAATTCTCAGTCTTTGCTGCAGCCGAAGCAGAGACGAAGCGCGCTGTGCCGCTTAAAGATTACAGAAACATTGGTATTATGGCTCACATAGACGCTGGGAAGACCACAACTACAGAGAGGATTCTTTACTACACAGGAAGAAACTACAAAATCGGGGAAGTCCATGAAGGAACAGCTACTATGGATTGGATGGAACAAGAGCAAGAAAGAGGAATCACCATTACTTCAGCTGCAACCACAACGTTTTGGGACAAACACAGGATCAACATTATTGACACACCGGGTCACGTCGATTTCACTCTTGAAGTCGAACGTGCTCTTAGAGTTCTCGATGGAGCTATATGCTTGTTCGATAGTGCTGCTGGTGTCGAGCCTCAGTCCGAGACTGTGTGGAGACAAGCTGATAAATACGGTGTGCCTAGGATTTGCTTTGTCAACAAAATGGACCGTCTTGGAGTTAACTTTTTCAGGACGAGGGATATGATTGTGACTAATTTGGGTGCTAAGCCGTTGGTGCTTCAGATACCTATTGGTGCTGAAGATGTCTTTAAAGGCGTTGTTGATCTTGTGAGGATGAAAGCTATAGTTTGGTCAGGAGAAGAGCTTTGTGGCTTGCTCTAATACCTTTGTTAGTCTTATAGCTAAGTTTGGAAACAATAATTTGCATGCGTTCTGGCCGGACAGCCGGTTGTGACTATTATAAAGTGTAACACTGAAGTAACATATGAAAACTAGCTATATACTTTTTAATTTAAATAACCGGTCATTAGTTATATGATATATTTTCTTTGTCAATTGGTTTGTTTGGAATTTGTGAAAATTGATAGTATTGTTTGTGCTAATGCAAATATAGAATCAAAGGCGATCATGCCATACCTAGCGGAGCAATACAAAGACAGTGGAACAAGTCTATTACCAGATGATCCCAAAAAGAGGGCAATGGTGGGGATGTGTATGGAAGTAGATAATAACCAGGTTCTTCCTATATATCGCATTAGCTCTCATCAAACAACTCATAATTAAACTGTACCAAGGTTTAGCCACAGACGTTACATCCGTTCAAGAAAACAAAGAGAAGTTATCAGAGATTCTGAACATCTACGAGACTCGTTTAGGAGAGTCTCCATACTTGGCGGGCGAAAGCTTCACTTTAGTAGATCTTCATCATCTTCCGCTGATGTTGAACGCGGAAGAAGAAGAGCTAAAAAACTTGATCTATTCGCGTCCCAATGTAGCCGCATGGGTCGAGAAGATGAAGTCGAGACCCGCTTGGCTAAAAACAGTCGTCATGAAAAACCACATCGTTGACTTGATGAAGCATTGTCGTTGTTTACCTAAAAGGTTAGACTCATCGTGTCATGAATTAACAACTATTGTTGCTCAGAAAACTGCATTGGCTATAAGCACCGATAGTCTCAGACTCAGTGAGTCATTTATGCATGTTTTTATTTGTATGAGTCAATTTGTAATGAATTGAAGCAATTTGTGTGTTTTCTTTGGGTTTATCCAAACATATTATGTGTTTGTATATCAAAATAATCCAACATGCGAATATGCGATTTAAGTTCTTAATCTTTTTTTTTTCCTCTAAATCACTTTATTAGTTTGCGTTGACATAATCATTGTTTACAAGAGTAGTTAGAAAAGCCGGACAATTACGAAACAAAGACCATTGAGAATTACATGAGACTGCTGTTTTAGCTAATAAATCAGCACAGGAATTTTGATGCAATTTAAGTTCTTACTCATGGGAATGTGGATGGAGGAGTATGTAATTTTTGTCAAATATAACAAGATTTGAACCTGCTGTATACCGAATGGCTATTTTTGTAATTTAAATATTAAAAATATTTGTTTTATTTAGTTAGTGTTTAAAATTGTATAATTTTATTTTAATTATTAATTTTATGATTTAACCCCGTGACAATTTATTTTTTACATAATTGTAATTTAATCAACTTAATTAATTTTATTTTGATTATAATTTAAGTAAAAAGCGGGACAAATTCTAGTAAATAAATAAACGAAACCCTGTTTTTTGGGTTGTGTAACGTTCCACCTTATCTTTTTTTTTTTTTTTTGTCAACAACGTTCCACCTTATCGTTAACTAACAACGTCAATTGTTAAACCAGGTGGACCACCTTTCTAAACATTTATTACTTTTAATATATCTTCGTATTCATATGCATAATTGCATATTTATCTTGCGCTTGAAAGAAACAAATTGGGTTGAAAATAATGTTGAGTAAATTAGTAAAACCTTTAGCCATTTCTAGTAACAGCTCTTGCTCCCACAGTGACACAGATAGATTATAGCTAGCATTGTAGTATCATTTGATACATATGCATGTGCATGCGAACATCTATGTGAATCCAATTGTTCATTGAATGATTAAATATTAAACTGATTGTTTATTAAGGGCAAGATTATAGGTGAGTTCTTATAAGGAGGATCTTAAACACTGTTTGATTTTTTTATGAATTAATTGTGTATTGTTTTGAATATAAGAACCCATGATCTCTTAGTTAAAATTTTCTCCTCCAATAGTAGGTCCTAATTTTGGGTCTTTTATTTTTGAAAATATTGTTTTTTGAAATTTAAAAATTTTAAATAGAATTTGTTTTTTGTCATCTGATGTTATTGATAATATTTGAAAGGATACATTGTAACCTAAATCTTAAGCTGGCGGAAAACAGGAATGTCCTTGGAGTCTAAGGCCCAAAAGAGGGAGGCTAAGCCGGCGGACAACGGATAAGTCCCCGGAGACAACTAAAACTTACAACAAGAGAAATTTAAAGCAGAGAACGAAAGAGAACGAACCCAACAACTAAAGTCAGAAGCATACTAACAATAAAAATGAAGACAAATACTAAGTCTAAACAAACAAACCGATCTTTTCTTCTGAAGTTTCTGCGAATGAGCTATACCAATGCTGGCCACGGCCAACACATTGATCACAGCTGCTTCCTCCTTTCACATGAGAGATGATCTCTCCAAAACAAGAACCAAACTTCATAACCTGACAAGCAAAGGTTCAATTCAAAACCTCAATAATCACTGTCAGATGCGGCTGACGGTTGAAGCGTCAAGTAGAGCCTAGATAGAAGCCATATAACAGCAATCCGACATCCTCCAGATTCAGAAACGCAGAGACAAGGAGCGAAACAGAACTACTTCGATGAGCCTTGAAAACGAAACAAGAACAAAACTCATCTACAAAAGCTACCATCACCAGCAACTTCCACCTAAGAGCAGAAAGATCTGAAGCATAGAACCAAGCAAAAACTTTGAACAACACAAACCTCAACTTCGTAAGGAGACGAACTAGATGGGAAACTAAAAGCTAAAACCAGTCTAAACGGATGAGCGAGACCAAAGGCGAAGTGAAGTCTGCAAACAGAACACTCACAAGCCACACACAGCATCAAAACAACTTGAAGCACAGGAGCGGTAAAATCAAATATGGGTTGTGAGCATGAGAAAAAACAAAGGCTTATCTCCGTCGATCTCAGATACAGTACCATCCTCTTCGCAAGAGCAACAAACCTAGCAAATCTGAACCGCTCAACCGTTTCCGCAAGACACCCAACTTACAAACTGGTTAAACTATAACGAATCCCCAATCGAAATCCAACAACTTCCCATAACTTACTATAAAACTAAAACAAAGCAAGAAATGAAGAAAAACAGGGAGACCGAAGCCGGTGCTGGAGGAGCCACCGCACTCCGGTCTCAGATCTGAAATTTTTGAAGCGCCGATGTATTATGTTAAACGAGAGAGAGAAAATGAAAAAAAAAATTCCTTTTTGTTAGGCTATATTTGATGTTACTTTAATTTGTTTGTTTAAATTTTAAATAGAATAGAAGTGGTATAAATGTGTAAACATTTAAGATTTTATAAAAATAGAAAATATTGCATTTAATTAATTTTCAAACATAATAGAAACATTAATATATACTACAATAGAAGTGCAATTCATAAATGGAGAAAAATATTAATTTTAATACTGATTCTCAACCAAATTTAGAGAAAGAGTTGTTCTTTTGATTGGTTTCGTGTGAATATTTTGTGTGCTGGGTTTAAACATTATATAGAAAATTTTGTGGTATAGGAAAACTTTAAATTTGTGGTACACAAACATTGGATAAAATGTGTGGTAGAAGTACAAAAATACAAAAGTACTTGTAAAAATATGTGGTCAAAGTACAACATTATACAAAAGTGAATATGTATTTCTACAATTATGTGGTAGAAATACAATGCTACAATAGTGAGATGAACATCTTTGCTTCTACCTTCTTCTTTATGTGTCACCGGTCATTTTTGCTTTCTGCTTCTTGTTCTTTTGGTGTCATGGGTCATATTTCCTTGCTCTCTGCTTCTACCTGCATGACAAGTATAAAACACTAGCCGATTATAAACTGAAACCATCTAATAAAACAGCCCCTTACACAAACAAACTGAAACAATCTGAAACTGAAACAAAGTTAACACTACAAGAAAACCTGCCGTTTGCGACCCCCAAAAGAGTCCTAAAAGAGTTGCAAAACAGCTATTTGCGACTATTGCGAGACTATCAAAATTAGTCGCTAAAAAACGGTCGCTAAATATATCGGTCGCAACAAGGTCGCAAATTTGCGACCCCTTTGTGACCCATTATATGGTCACATATAAGCGACGATATTGAGACAACATAACGTGGTCGTAAATGTGTGACGGTTTTGTGACCATATACACTACCAAAAATTTACATTTTGTAACCATCAAAATCGTTTCAAAAAGGTCACACATTTAAGACTAATCTAAGACCGTTTTGATAGTCGCTTATTTTTTGTCACAAATTATAGTAGTCGTACAACAGTTGCTAATTTGTGACCAAACTGTGACTTTATTTAACTAGTTATGGATATCCGGATATTTTAGTTTTTAGGTTTGATTTATTTGGTTTATTTGAATAAAAGTTTGGTTTGGTTACTGGATTTAAAATCAATTCCAAAATAGAACTGAAAATTTGTATTTCAATTAATTTGAAAGGAATAACACAAAAAAAAAACAATGGGCTTAAATGGCAAAAGACCCAAATAGTTAACTTCTCTAAAGCCCACATACATATTTACATACCCAATACAAAAAAAAAAACTAGGTTTTTCTTCTTTTTGGCTTCGTACGATGAGTAAAGAAGAACGATGGCATGACGAGAAGCGACGACGGCCAGTGACAGAAAACAACGGCAAGATTAGGGAGAAGAAGGAGATAGAGCTTGAGATCGACCTGCTTTGAGTTTCATTCGAACAGCTAAGCCAGATCTATGTCCCCAACAAGCATTTGTTGCTGAGATCTGAATATTAAAAAAAACAAAATCAAGAAAAAAAATCGATTACATGAAAAGGGGAAAGTGAGAACCGACTTGTAGAAAGCTTACAATAATGGAAATATGATGAAGTGAAGTCATTAAAGACACAAATGGAGAATCGATTGAGGTTTGCTGAGAGGAAGAGAGAAGACTGAGGAGAAGAAGAGAAGTAATAATAGAGTGGTGAGTGATTTTGGTAATTTGTTGTATCGAATAAAGGAGAAGAAGAGAAGTAGAAGGAGAAGTTTTGGTCCGTTAGATCTAATTCTAATCAACAGAGGATGATAAATGATAGAGCAATCCTTGTCACTAGGAATTAGCCAATGAGAAGCCTTCATCCAATAAAACATAAATAATTTTTTTAAACACTATATATTAAATAAATTGATGATTTAGAGTTTAAAATGTATGTTTTATAATTAAAAAATTTGTAGCAAAATATCATAAATCAATTCGGTTGCAATTCCGTCACAAAATTGCTACTCTTTTGGGTCTTACTTGTAATATTTTCAACCAATACTTTTGATTTATAAGATTTTTACTTTTTAGTTTTTACAATGTTTTTATATAGTTACAAGCACTTATAAGCTAATTTTGAACTATATCTCTCATTTTGAATGGTAAAACAATCACTTAACTGGTAAGTTACTAAGTTTGTACATAAATTTGGAAACTTACTTTTAAAACATATGTAACATATAATCCATGACTTGGTTTTTTATAAAACTTTTTTTTTCTAAAACATTGAAAATAAAAATATTAATAAAACATATATATATATATATGTATTAGTACAAATCAATGCAAAAATGTGTAACTTAACATATTTAACATTCTATATTGCCAAATTACAAATTTTAAATCCCGAAGAGTTGCTAAGCAGAGGTAAAGTGGTCGCAAGTAAGAAATAGTAACAAAGTAGTCACAAAGTTCATAGTAAAATGGTCGCAAAATTGTTGCAACATAGTCGTAAATAAATTCGGTTGCAATTACGTCACAAAATTGCTACTCTTTTGTGACGTACTTGTAATATTCACAACCATATTTTTATTTATAAGATTTACTATCAATTTACAATATTTTTATATAGTTTATAATCCATTTTGAACTATATCTCTTAGTTTAGGATGGTAAAACAATCATTTGGTAAGTTTATACATAAATTAGGAAACTTAGTTTTAAAACATATGTAACATATAATACATGACTTGGTTTTTTACAAAAATTTGTTTCTAAAACATTGAAAATTAAAATGGAATGCTTTCACAAAGTTTATATGACTGATAATGATTAACTTAAAGTAGAAATGTGTATAAAAACATGTTAACATTTCCCTAATGTGAAATTTCAAATTAAAAAAATCGAGAGTTGCTAAAGCGTCGCAAAACAGTATCTAATTGAGGTGTTAGACGCAAAACAGTGACAAAAGTAGTAGCAAACTAGTCACAAAGGTAGTAGCAACTTTGTCGCAAATAATAGGAGTTGTAAATTCGTGACAATATAGTCGCAAATTGTTACTCTATTGTGACTCTCAGATTTCAGTCACAATACACATTTTTGAAATCTATAGTTCTTGACCAATTCTATTGATATAAATTAACAATAAGCACTCATGATTGTATTATAGAGTATACCAAATAGTTTATGGGTTTAAAATATTGTTTTGATGCCTTTGTTTTGAAAATTTCATAAAATAACAAAACTTATTATGAAATAACATATAACTCTTTAGATTGATTTAGATATTATGAATATTTTGTGGCTAAATATTGAAATGAAAAGATTTGACAAAGTTTATATGACTGATATTGATCAACTTAAAGTAGAAATGTGTATAGAAACATGTTAACATTTCTCTAATGTGAAATTTGAAATTCAAAAAATCGAGAGTTGCTAAATAGTCGCAAAACAGTATCTAATTCAGGTGTTAGATGCAAAACAGTGAGAAAAGTAGTCGCAAAGGTAGTAGCAACTTCGTTGCAAATAATATGAGTTGTAAATTCGTAACAAGGTAGTCTTAAATTTTTACTCTATTGTGACTCTCAGATTTCAGTCACAATACAAAATATTTGAAATCTATAGTTTTTGACCAATTCTACTGATATAAATTCACAATAAGCACTCATGGTTGTATTATAGAGTATATCAACAATTTATGAGCTTAAAATATTGTTTTGATACCTTTGTTTTGAAAATTTCATAAAATAACAAAACTTCTTATGAAATAACATATAACTCTTTAAAATGATTTAGATATTATAAAAAATTTCTGGTTAAATATTGAAATGGAAAGCTTTGACAAAGTTTATATGACTGATATTGATCAACTTAAAGTAGAAATATGTATAGAAACATGTTAACATTTCTCTAATTTGAAACTTCAAATTAAAAAAATTGAAAGTTGCTAAAAAGTCGCAAAATAGTATCTAATCCAGGTGTTAGACGCAAAACAGTTGCAAAAGTAGTAGCACTCTAGTCGCAAATTTTGTAGCAAATTCGTCGCAGATAATAGGAGTTGCAAATTCGTAACACGTCGTCGATAAAAAAACTTGTGACCGAAATTTGCGTTGCAAAAAGGTCGCTAATATGTGACTCTTTATTTTTAATAAGGAGATGTCACTAAACCGTCTCTAATTGCGATGAGTTGCCGACGATATATGCTTCGTCGTAAATTTGCGACTGTTTTGCTTCCGCCCGAATATTGGTTGGGAAATAGTCTCAAAATAGTCGCAAAATAGTCGCTATTATTTGCGACCCAAAAAAAAGTCACAAACGGTAGTCACTAAATGCATGTTTTCTTGTAGTGTAACACCACTAGCCGATTTCACAAACAAACTGAAACAAGAACAAAGTTAACTTTAGTCCATTACAAAATCATAGTTAACACCAGTCGGTTACACAAACTTAAACAGATTAATAAGAACCAGATTACAAAAAACACAATAAACCATCAAAATATGTCATCCGACTACATAAAACAAGAACAACACAAACATCAAATTTAAAACGCTACATTCTTTAAGATTCAAACTGATGACATCATGCCATCAATTAGCTTATCCTTAAGGACTTTTTCAGATTAACATCACATAAACATAATAGAATAGGGAAATTAATGTGACTAAATCTCAAGAATCATCACATAAACATAATAGAATAGGGACATTAATAGTCTCATTACAAGTCCTTACTACCCCTTATCCAAGTCCAGGCTACAAAAGTTCTCAGAATTGACCGGTCTGTCAATAAGCTTATAATCCTTAATACCAATCTATCATCAACACACTAATAAAAGTCAATAAGATAAAGTCTCCACAAAACACACATATGGTTTCATAAAATCAAGAAAGCTATTACCAGTAGGTATTGAATTAGAGTGAGAGAGAGATTGTGAAATCAAAAAACCTTGGAATTGGAAGCTGTAAGAGACGAAGAAGCTGGAGACTCCTTGCCATTACCAGTAGGTATCGATTTCCTCTTCCTGGAGTTAGATTTGGTGGTGTGAAATCGATCAGAAACTGAATCTGGATCCAACAAAGAACTCTTGTTACTCTCTTGCGTCGTTGGTTGTGACCCAAGAACCCCAAACTCTCGATCGGATTCCTCCGGAGATTGGCAAATTCTCAGAGATCTGAGAATTCAGAGAGAAAGATTGAAGATTGAAGATTGAAGAGTCATCTCCTCCGATCGCAATCTCCTCTTCCTCCACACCCTTCAATTCCAAATACAAATCTTTGTCTTTTCGGGACTTCAATCGCGAGAGAAAGAGAGAGAGAACGAAACGAATGAAATTCGATCCAAATAATATTTTTTTCTCTTCTCTATTTTTTTGTTCGGCCAATAGAATGCTGACACGTTTAGTCTCTTAGATCAACATTCAGTATACTATATAAGGGGCGCCCTTACATTTTTTCTTTACTTCTGATTTATTTTTTTTGATTCAAACCCCTTAAACCTCCTATAAGAGCTTACCGATAGGGAAGGTCTAAAAGGATCCATTGTTTAACGAGAAGTCCAAATTGCATATGTACTTTCAAATTAAATGAAATATTTAAGACAACAATCTCTCTCTCTCTCTCTCTCTCTTTCTCTCTCTCTATCTATCTCTCTCCGTAGCATACAAAGAACACATGAAACACTTTGAGTTGTAGTCTTCTCTAACAAAAACCCTGAAACCCTACACTCATTATGAACAGATTTGAGCCACAAAGCCAAGACTCTTTGCGAAGAAGGTTTCATCAAAGCAACACCAACACACAACAACCTCGTGACACCACGACACCTTTCATGCCCAAATCTATTTTGAAAAACCATAATAATAGCAAATCCACCATCGGAGGGGCTGGCAGATCATTCCAAGGTTTGGTCTTAACGTGGAGGACGATCTAGTTTCATTCGTGGTTCCTCCGGTTACCGTTGTCGAAATAAATATAGGCGATTTCCTAGTCCCGGATGTCTTAATCGACACGGGAAGTTCAGTAAATGTTATCTTTCGGAGAACGCTCCCCCAGATAAAAGTCGACTTGCACCTTGCTATGCCAGAGGTGCAAACTTTGACTGGTTTCGATGGACGCTCCCTCACTTCCCTAGGCACGGTCATGCTCCCGGTATACAATGGCGGAACAGTTCATCTCTTCGATTTCGCAGTCGTCGATAGGCCAACCGCATATAATGTAATCCTCGGAACGCATTGGCTCCATAAAATGAAGGTCGTGGTCTCAACGTACCATCAATGCGTAAAACTCCCAACGGCGTTCGACACTTACACCCTTTATGCCAACCCCGACGACAACTCAATGGCCACCACGACGTCACGTCGACATGATCATGGCCATACTCGATATGCCCTCGCCAAAGAACAAGCGTGAGGTTCAACGTCTGACCGGCAGAATAGCAGCCCTTAACAGATTCATCTTGCGGTCAACCGACAAAAGCTTGCCGTTTTATCAGTTGCTACGATCCACAAACAAGGAATACGAGTGGACAACCGAATGCGAGAACTTATTTGACTACCCCACCCATACTCTCGAAGCCCGAAGAAGGAGAGAAGCTCTACCTGTACATCGGTGTTTCCGGATCGGTAGTAAGCGGGGTACTAGTCAAAGATGACCGAGGCAAACAAAGGCCTATTTTCTACGTCAGTAAGACTCTGGATGGGGCCGAGTTACGCTACCCAAACTTGGAAAAAATAGCCTACGTCGTGGTCATCTCGGCTCGTAAACTTAGGCCCTATTTCCAATCACATATGATTGCAGTCCTGATAAACCAACCCCTAAGGCAAATTCTCCACAGTCCCGGACAATCCGGTCGTATGGCAAAATGGGCGATTGAATTAAGCGAGTATGACATTGAGTAACTCGGTCGGACGTGCATGAAGTCTCAAGTGTTGGCAGACTTTATTGTCGAATTGCCACAGCATTTCACCACTTCTACCCCTACCGAAGAGAACTGGTATCTATACGTCGATGGAGCATCGTCACAGCATGGGTCAGGGATCAGAATCCGCCTGACATCACCTACCGGAGAGGTCCTTGAGCAGTCGTTCCGACTAAACTTCACTGCAACAAAGAATGAGTCGAAATACAAAGCGTTACTTGCCGGGATGCGACTTGCAGCCGTGATCGGCGTGAAGCGACTTCACGCTTACTACGACTCCCAGCTCGTCGCCAACCAATACAATGGTGAGTACGGCACCAAATGCGTTCGCATGGACGCCTATTTGAAAATAGTTAAGGAGCTCGCACAAGAATTTGATCACTTCGTAATCAACAAAATACCTCGAAGTGCTAACGCTCCAGCAGACGCCCTGGCATTCCTAGCATCAACCTCGGACCTGGACCTACGTCAAAATCCCGGTCGAGAGCATTTCCACAAGTAGCATCGACGTCGTGGCCCTCGTCAATGTAATATCTGCCGACCCAGCAGAGCCTGCCGACCTTGATGAAGAAATGCAACCCAACGATGCCGAGCCGACCGACTAGCGACAGGAGATACTGCAATACATCAATGAAGGAACAACCCCAGCAGACAAGTGGCAGGCCTGACGTCTAAAGAAGATTGTGGCACAGTACACCATAATCGAAGGGTGCCTCTATCGATGGAGGCGGCCGGCATTTTACTTCATTGCGTCTCGGCAGAAGAGGCCTACCGGGTAATGCAAGAAACACATGAAGGGGCCGGTGGAAACCTCTCAGGCGGACATGCTCTAGCACTCAAAATTAAAAAGCATGGAATATACTGGCCAACTATGATCAGTGATTGAGAGCAATTTGCCGATAAATGCGAAAAATGTCAGCGGCACGCATCCGATATACACGCTCTGGCGGAATTACTCTCCACCACGATGGCGTCGTACCCGTTCATGTGATGGGCGATGGATATTGTCGGACCACTGCCTGCCTCGCGAGGCAAAAAATTCCTCCTCATATTGATGGACTATTTCACCAAATGGGTCGAGACAAAGTCTTATAAGAAAGTCCAAGCAGGCGAGGTCCAGAATTTCGTCTGGAAAAATATAATATGCCGACACGGGTTACCATTTAAAATCGTTACTGATAACGGATCGCAGTTCATATCCAAAAAAATCGATGACTTTTGTGCAACCTGGCGCATCCGTCTCAGTAAGTCAACCCCATGGTACCCCCAAGGCAACGGCCAGGCAGAAGCAACTAATAAGACAATTATAAATGGCCTAAAGAAATGACTCGAAGAGAAGAAAGGACTCTAGGCCGACGAACTAGATGGTGTGATGTGGTCCCACCGAACTACCCCGTAAAGAGCATTAGGACGAACCCCATTTTCGCTGGCATACGGTTTGGAAGCAATGGCACTGGCCGAAGTCAGCATTGGCAGTTTACGCCAAACCATGCTCGTCCAAAACCCAGAGTTAAACGACGAAATGCTTTACGACAGCTTAGACGAGATTGAAGAGTTATGAGACCGCGCCTTACTTCGAATCCATAATTACCAACAGGCGGCAGCTCGTCAGTACAATCAAGAGGTCAACCCGCGATCTTTCAAAGAGGGAGATCTCGTCTTGCGCAAAGTATTTGAGAATACCACCGAACTCAACGCAAGGAAGCTCGACGCAAAGTGGGAAGGTCCGTACCAAGTTTCTAAAGTCGTCCGCCCAGGAGTCTATGTCCGGGGAGGCAATCCCGCGATCCTGGAATGCTGGCAACCTCAAACGTTATTTCTATTAAGCAACCTTCTTTTATTCCTGTTTAAGAACACTTACAATCTATGTAATCCGAACTACGATCGGCTTGATCCTTTAAAAAAAAAAAATAGGTACGTAGGCAGCCTGAAAAGGCGCAGCCAATACTGATAAAATTTCTTTTCAAGTCACTTTGATATCCCTTTTTTATTCAAGTTTACTGCCTTACAAAGCTTGACAAAAGTCATAGCGCGACAAAATTCCTAAAAAAAAAAAATAAACATGCAAGTAATAAAGTCGGCAATCTGGCCAGTTGTCCAACCAATCTTTTACACACAATAGCTACACTCCAGGCGAAGTGTAGGTAAAAGCCGGGCTCCAAGCAATGCCTGCAAATAGTCCGAAGTCGACGAGCAAAGTAAGCCGCCACCCGTGCGCAATCTCTTCGATCCAAGGCAGGGTATAAGCCGGGCTCCAATACGCGAATTCAACGCTTCCCGCTCTCAGAATCTAATAGCAACTCCTTGCCAAAGCAGACTACGAGCAAAAGAAAACATATGGTTCCGAACAGAGTCATTCGGCTCGACATAATAAGTTGAGAGACGTCTCACTGTCGAGAATAACCAGACATAAAAATAACCAAAACATAGCATATCATATTCGAAAATAAAATTCGCCGAGGAGGTGCAATGTTCAAAAAAAAAAAATACACATTATGCCCAATAACAAGCCAAGGGCCCCGAAAAGAGTCAGCAACCCTACACACGGGTGCAAACACTAGTTCAAGTCATATAAAAGTTGAAACAAATAACATGCAAGGCGTCTTTAGCGACCTCCATCACCCCCACGGTTAAGAGCACGAACTCGGTCACAATGTAAAAAAGGCATCATACGGAATCTCCCGAACCCGAACCGCTCCCAATCTTCCTGCCAAGCCTCCAGCTTCCTCATTCCCATCTCGAGATCCATCATCTGCTCGACCAGGAGCTCATGCTGACGAAAATATGGCACGATGCTGAATCTCAATCTACCATCCGTGTGAGAGAAAGACCGCCACGAGTCCCATCCGTGTGAGAGAAAGACCGCCACGGGTCACCGGAACCCACTCCCCGGAATTATCGGAGTCACTCATGATCAAACAAGAAAGGAAGCAAGAGAATGTAGAGCAAGACAGAGTTATTAGCTGAAAAGAAGAGGCTGTGTAGTTTACTTCCCCACCCCCCCCCCCACCTCCCTTTATATAGCAAGGACGAAAGGAAAGCGAAGATACGTCGCATTAACCAAGCGCCTGTCCACTTACCAGCATTCAATGCGCCTCCCTCTTCCACAGATCAGGATCCCACAATAAAAATCGCGCCACACGCAACATCCACGCGCGGTAATGATGAGAAACGCTTCAAATCAAATCAAACATTTAATACGACAAAATAGAAGAGTCCAAAGTTTGAGAGTCCCTACCTCCACAACGCACACAGCTCGTCAAAAAAAAAAGGGGGGGGCTATAGCAAATTCCAACTTTGCTTAGACTCGCCCCCAGCTCGTCAAAAAAAAGTAGGGCTACAGCAAATTTCACTTTGCTTAGACTCGCCCCCAGCTTGTCAAAAAAAAAGGGGGGGGCTACAGCAAATTCCAACTTTGCTTAGACTCGCCCCCAGCTCGTCAAAAAAAGGGGGGGGGGGCTACAGCAAATTCCAACTTTGCTTAGACTCGCCCCCAGCTCGTCAAAAAAAAAAAGGGGGGGGGGGCTACAGCAAATTCCAATTTTGCTTAGACTCGCCCCCAGCTCGTCAAAAAAAAAGGAGGGGAGCTACAGCAAATTCCAACTTTGCTTAGACTCGCCCCCAACTCGTCAAAAAAAGGGGGGGGCTACAGCAAATTCAAACTTTGCTTAGACTCGCCAAAGCTCATCAAAAAAAAAAAGGGGGGGGGCTACAGCAAATTCTAACTTTGCTTAGACTCGCACCCAGCTCGTCAAAAAAAAAGGGGGCTATAGCAAATTCCAACTTTGCTTAGACTCGCCCCCAACTCGTCAAAAAAAATGGAGGCTATAGAAAATTCCGACTTTGCTCAGACTCGCCCCCAGCTCGTCAAAAAAAAAGGGGAGGGGGCTATAGCAAATTCCAACTTTGCTTAGGCTTGCCTCCAGCTCGTCAAAAAAAAGGGGGGCTATAGCAAATTCCGACTTTGCTCAGACTCGCCCCCAGCTCGTCAAAATAAAAAGGGGGGGGTTATAGCAAATTCCAACTTTGCTTAGACTCGCCCCCAGCTCGTAAAAAAAAAAGGGAGGCTATAGCAAATTCCTACTTTGCTCAGACTCGCCTCCAGCTCGTCAAAAAAAAAAGTGGAGGGGGGGGGGGCTATAGCAAATTCCAACTTTGCTTAGGCTCGCCCCCAGCTCGTCCAGAAAAAAAAAAAAAAAAAGAATGGCAAATTCCAAATTTTGCAAAACAATTTAACTGGTAACTGCTTCGTCAATATTCAAAAGAAGGGGGAGAGTAAAAACGGACAAATCCCATTTTCCCCACTAGAGTTCAAGTTCATAAAAAAAACAACAAACACAAAAAGAGGTCTTAAAGATAGTTAAAGCCACAAGCGGCGTTATTTAAAAGCCACACACGGATGATTCGGATCAGCTTCGTTCACAACTTTAGGAGCGAGCACCAGCGCTAATGGATCCACAACGGCCACGCCACTCAAAAGTCCCAGAATCTGGACGGTGTGTTCCCCTATCCCCTTAGAGATCGGCACTAGAACAGCATCCGCTAGCGCAAGACTGGTGACAATATCTCGTTCAGACGTCTCCAGCAGCACATCCTGCGATTCGACAACCGGAGCCAGCTCGTCATTGTTCTTCTGAAGCAGCCCAGATTCCACATTCTCGATAGCAGCGGGCGGCATGTTTGAACCGTATTCATCAAAATCGATGACCTCATCATCACCGCAACATGTTCAGCAGTCGGAGTCACCACATACCCATCATTAACTAGCGGAAGGATCTCGATACCGTCAACAAAATTGTCCCAAAAAGCCGAACCTTCATCCATAAATTTGATCGTGCTATCAGGAATCACACAACCACTCAACACAAGATCCTCAACCTGCTTCGCAACGCCGTTAGCCTGAGCCTTCATCATCATCGAATTAAAAGTGCGCCTTGCGTCCCAGATATGCTGACGAATTTGATACGACCGTTCCCGGTAGCCTTCTCTCACTTCATGATGAACCTCCTCGGCCCTCTTGTCAACCGCCAGTTTAAGATGATGGTCATAATCTTCCGCAATATGACGAGCAGAGGCCTCCAAACGAGTAACGTCAGCGCAAGAACGTTCTATTGACCCCTGCAACTGGCGGTTCTCCTCCTTCAGGCGGTCAACTTCCCGCCAAGCCTTATTCGACTCAGCCCGGAACTTGCCGATCTGATTCTGAGATTCCTTCAGTCCGGTCTCAGCCTCAGCAATTTCCCGGTCGGCAGATTTCAACTTACGTTCGTAACGGCATACCATCGAGTATACTGAACTCGCTGACTGAAACACAGTTCAGCAAAAAGTTAATAAAAAAAAATATCAAAAAAAAAAAAAAAACCTGAAGTTCCTTCCGAGCCCACTCGTCCAACACCTCAGATTCCCTCAAATCTTCCTCGAACCGATCGCCCGGCACTTTAGATATTTCGCGGATAAGAGCACCACACTCCTTCTTGTCAGACAAAAAAGGGGTATCATTCACATAACAGAAAAGGACATAATGGGAGGATAGGACACCCTTCTCGTTCGGATCCGATGAAGAAGTCCTCGGATTTTGAATACAGCGAGACCGTCAGAACCAGATGAAATCTCCTTGTGTTTGCCAGAATCCCCCGCCAAGTCAGGTAGGTTCTTCGAAGATGAGCGATCTTTCTCGGCCGTGAGATCGATCGAGACAATATCCCTATCTC